>NC_035442.2:134509085-134809085 GCF_002127325.2 Helianthus annuus | reverse complement strand
TCTGTAGAGGCTTCTCTACAAATTTAAGTTGTTCATTTACCTCTCTGTCCTTAAGAGGTACTACCAGTGATTCATCAGCTAAGCGTTTCTTGAGATTAGATATATGAAGTACATCATGTATTCCTGCCATTTCCTCTGGCAGTTGTAGCTGATAAGCTACAGGTCCTATTCTTCTAATAATTTCAAAAGGTCCAACATACCTGGGGCTTAGCTTTCCCCTCTTGATGAATCTTACCACTCCTTTCCAAGGAGAGACTTTCAATAACACTTTGTCTCCTACCTGAAATTCCATCGGTTTTCGTCTGTTATCAGCATAACTCTTTTGTCGGTCACGTGCTGCTTTTAGTCGTTCCTTGACTTGAACAATCTTGTCAGTTGTTTCTTGCACTATCTCAGGTCCGGATATTTGCATTTCTCCAATTTCTGCCCAACAGACTGGGGTTCGGCACTTTCGTCCATAAAGTGCTTCGAATGGTGCAGCATTGATACTTGTGTGATAACTGTTATTATAAGAAAATTCTATTAATGGTAAGTGATCGTCCCAATTACCTCCAAAATCAATTAAACAAGCTCTAAGCATGTCTTCCATCGTCTGAATTGTCCTTTCTCTTCGTCCGTCCATTTGAGGATGATATGTTGTGCTTAGATTTAGCTTGGTTCCCATTGCTTTTTGGAAACTTGTCCAAAAATGAGAGGTAAAACGGCTATCTCTATCAGAAACAATTGATAAGGGAATTCCATGTAATGAAACTATTTCATTTACATACAACTTAGCTAATTGTTCCATACTGTAGGTTTCCTTCATTGGTAGAAAATGAGCTGACTTGGTTAGCCTGTCTACAATCACCCAGATTGTATCATTACCTTTTCTTGTTTTGGGTAATTTGGTAACAAAATCCATTGTTATTAATTCCCATTTCCACACTGGCATTTCTAACTGCTGCAATAAACCTGAGGGTTTCTGGTGTTCGGCTTTGACTTGGGAACATGTTAAACACTTAGAAACATAAGCTGCTATATCTTTCTTCATTCCTATCCACCAAAAATTCTTTCTTAAGTACTGATACATTTTATCATTTCCAAGATGCATCGTATATTTAGACTTCTGGGCTTCTTCTAATATACAATGGCGTAGGTTTCCTAATTTAGGTATCCACATTCTTTTCTTATGGAATCTCCAAATTTCATCTGTTCCTTGTTCTAATTCCTTAATCATTCCTTTTAATTTTTCATTATCATCCTTGATTACTGATTCTTGTGCTTTTCTAATCTGTTCATTTAAATCTACCTGCAGGTTTATTTTAAGAGAACGCATACTTTTTGGCTTTTCATGATACTTCCGACTTAACGCATCATCTACCACATTTGCCTTTCCTGCATGATACTGGATATTACAATCATAATCACTAAGAATTTCCATCTAGCGTCTTTGTCTCATATTCAAATCCTTTGGTTCGAAGACATATCTTAAGCTTTTATGATCGGTGAAAATGGTAAACTTACTGCCGTAAAGGTAATGTCTCTAAATTTTCAAAGCAAAAATTATTGCTCCTAATTCTAAATCATGGGTTGAATAATTTTCTTCATGATTTTTAAGTTGTCTAGAGGCGTAGGCTATAACCTTTTGGCATTGCATCAACACACATCCATAACCTAACTTAGAAGCGTCACAATGGACCACAAAGTCTTAAGATCCTTCTGGTAACGCTAGTATGGGTGCATTGGTTAGTCTTTGCTTAAGAACTCTAAAGGCTTCTTCTTGATTTGGTCCCCATTAAAACTTAACAGATTTACAGGTTAGCTTAGTTAAGGGAATGGCTATTCTAGAAAAATCTCGAATAAATCTTCTATAATAACCGGCCAATCCTAAGAAACTTCTAACCTCAGTTGGTGATTCAGGGGTTTTCCATTTGGTAATTGCCTCGATCTTGGTGGAATCCACATGAATTACTTCATGATTAACTAAGTGCCCAAGAAACTGTACCTGTTCTAACCAAAACTCGCACTTTAAAAACTTTGCATAAAGCTTTTCTTTTCTTAATAAACTTAAAAGTTCGTGCAATTGGTTTGCATGCTCCTCTTTACTCTTAGAGTAAATGAGAATATCATCTATAAAGACAATTATGAATTTATCCAAATATGGCTTACATATTCGGTTCATCATGTCCATAAATGCAGCTGGGGCATTGGTTAGACCAAATGGCATGACAGTAAATTCATAATGGCCATACCTTGTTCTAAATGTGCTCTTAGGAATGTCCTCTTCTTGTACCTTTAATTGATGATATCCTGACCGTAAATCGATTTTGGAGAAAAATCGAGCTCCTTGTAATTGATCGAACAAATCATCGATTCTTGGTAATGGATACCGATTTTTAATCGTAACCTTGTTCAATTCGCGGTAGTCAATGCACATACGCATTGATCCGTCTTTCTTTTTACAAATAAAATCGATGCTCCCCATGGCGATGAACTTGGCTGTATAAATCTTTTCTCCAACAATTCGTCTAACTGTTCCTTTAGTTCCTGCATTTCTGCGGGTGCCAAACGGTAAGGTGCTTTGGCAATTGGTGCTGTTCCTAGTAACAGATGGATTCTGAATTCAATTTCCCTGTTTGGCGGTAGTCCTGGTAATTCTTCTGGAAACACATCTGAAAACTGGGATACTACAAGAATATCTTTCAGTTCTTTTCCTTTAGTGTTAGTGATTATGGAAATCAAATACACTAATGATCCCTTTTCATATATAACTTGTTGTTTTCATCACAAAGATGAATTTTGTGGATCTAGATGGCTTATCTCCTTTAATTGTGATCTTTTCACCCCTTGGTGAATTTACTTGGATTGACTTTTGATCACATAGAATACTGGCTTTATTGGCTATTAACCAATCCATTCCTAATGCAACATCAAATCCTGCCAGATTCATTAGATAGAGGTTTGCAATAAACTTTTGATTTAAAAATTATATTCTTGCTCCCTGCAAGATTTCAGAAATCTTAATGGTTTCTCCATTTGCTATCTCTACTAGGCATTCTTGTGGGAGTTTAGTTAATGGTTGATTAAGAAGTTTGCAAAATGAAGTATTAATAAAACTTTGGTTCACACCAGAGTCAAATAATACTTTAGCAAAAACATCATTAACTAAAAACGTACCGGCTATCACGTCCAGAATCATCTTAGCTTCTTCTGCGGTCAGAACAAATGCCCTAGCATTTTTAGTAGTCTTATTGTTCATGGCTGGAGCTAGTTTCGGACAGTTTGGCTTGATGTGGCCTTGTTCTCCACGGTTGTAACATATCCTGTTGTTAGGTTTCTTCCTGCAGTCTTCTTCCTTGTGTCCAGATATTTTGCAGAAGTTACAGTAGATGGAGCATCTTCCAGAATGCTTCCTTTTGCAATACTTGCAGTAAGGTGCAGAAGTAGAACCTACATTCTTCCCACGGTTGGAGTTTCCAGAGCGAAATTCTCGGGTAAGCCTTTGAGCTAGGTTCTTCCTTTGATCCTCTTCTCGTGTACGAACTAATTCATCTGTCAAGGTGTTTGCTAGTTCTACAGCTTCTTCTATAGTTTGAGGGAGATTAATACTGGTTCTGGTGATGCAAGGGTTGGCACTATTCTAGCATATTCAAAGAATAACGTAGTGTATCCCTTACTATCCACTCCAGTCATTCTAAGGTTTAGGAATTTATTTGCTATTTGTTCCTTTTCATTTGGAGGGCAGAATTTCCTTTCCACCATATTCTTAAACTCCTCCCATTCTATATTGTAAACCCTGTCATTTCCCCTAGACTGGAGGATAGTGTTCCACCATTCTAAGGCTGAGTTCTTAAACAGATTGGAAGCAAACATTATCTTATCCTCTTCCGCACATTTGCTAATTTTTAAGACAGCCTCAGTCTTTTCTATCCAGCATAGAGCTGCAACGGCCCCTTCATTGCCTGAGAATTCCATTGGTTTACAAGACCAGAATTCTTTATAAGAACAACCATAAGATATGGTTCTTCTTCTTTTGGGAATGGGCACTTGAAGTATGGGTCCATTGTTTACGCTGTGTTCTAGTTCAGTTGGTCGCTTATTGCCATTGTTACTTTTATTATCCGCTTCCCTAACTGTTTTGATAATATATGGCATCACATCTATTATTCCTTGTGCCACTATGTGTTGAATGGCACTGTTATCCACTTGGTTTCCATTATTTCATTGTTCAAGTTATCGTTATTCGGGTTATTGTCATTCTAGTTTTCCTGATTCACTTCATTATCCATCTGAATTTTAAACATTTGTCACATATTAACATCACAAGATAATATTTAATCAATCACACAACACACATATTGATCAAAATCGTCGAACATTGTGACTTACTCTTTCTTATATATTATGCATCTAATACAAACTGAAACTGGAATTTAAAATTACAATACTGTTATGCATCCATAACTATTATCTAGATATTTTTTTAAACATACACACATATTATATATTTTTATTTTATTATTATTATATTAGTACTACCACCATCACCGATATGGGTTCATCCAAAACTCCATATTACGCTCGTCGTACTTCCAGACGAGTCGTTCTCCGATCTGCCTCATTTTGTCACTACCTTCCAAGATCTCCTCACCAAAGGTTCGGAGTTCTTGCACATTCTCTGCACTCATTGGGGGTGTAGGGGCTGGTACTGGGTTTGGGAACTAGGGCATGGGTTCCTGATAAGGGTAAGGATTCTCTAGAGTTTACCTAATGTATTCATCGTTATCATAGTAGGGATCTAGAGGGTCCAAATCTGGGTAGGCTGCTAGGTTTGGCATAGGTTCGTCTTCTGGTATTGGGTAGCGTTGCTGGTAATCTGACGGGTGGTCCGTTGGACAACCCTTAATCATGTTAAAGGACGAAATAATCCTTCACTTAATCGTGTAATTATCTTGAATTAGATAACTACCGTTGCTTATGTTTCAGGTGCGGTTCAGGAGTTAAAAGATGGATTAAATGCAGCTTTGGAGAGTTTGGAGATGAACGGGTCGAGCGTGGAATAAGAGACGAAACAAAGAAGACATATCAGCTCACCACCGTAAATTACGGTCCTACCGTAATTTACGGTGGACCTGGATTTCGTCTGGAGCTCACCGTAAATCAGTTTCAAATCACCGTAAAACTTTTATGTTCACCGTAAATTACGGTGATACCGTAATTTACGGTGGAGCCTGACGGGAAAAGTGTAACTGCCACTTTTATTAGTTTTGATGGGGTCTTTTCATCATTCCTCATGATTGAACGGTTAGAGAACATCTTGGGGGCGAATTTTGGCTGTCTTGCTTGGTTTTGAACAATTGCTATCATTCGGTTTGTAATTTCAATTCGCATGAACATTGGATTTGCTATTATGATGATTCACCAAGCCATGTCCGGCTAAACTCTTCGGTGATCATCTTTGTAACACTCCGCGTTTTCATAACTTTCCTAATTTAGAAATCGAGTCATAAAAATCCATTTGTTTAGAAGCTTGCCTCTTTCAAAATTTTAATCCGTTGCATCGTCGAAAATCTTTTATCTTTACTTTAATTCGTTATAAATATGGTTAATTTTTCATTGTTTAGTTAATTAAATTAATTAATTTTACAATTTAAAAAGTTGTTTTTATAGTAATCTAGTTAGCCTTGTTAGATTTTTAAAGTTAAAACTAATCTAGTTAGTTTAAACTATAAGGTTAGTAAAAATAACGTAATTTGAGTTTTAATTAAAGTGAAGCCCAAACCCACTAATTAAACCCTAATTATAAAACACTAGTAAAACCCTAACCTTTATTTAACATCAGCCGACACCCTCCTATTTTCTCTCCCAAATTCTCTGAATTTGCATCTTATCCTCACAAACAACACACAGACTCATAATAATCTCCACTCCTTCTCTCGATCCATACTTCAAAACACTTACAACCTCCTTCTCAAATTACCTATAAAACTCACTCATCTCTCCCTCACACAACACAGATCAAAGAAACCCCCATCACTATCCTTCAAAACCCTCACATCCCTCTCACTTGGAAGGCCAGCCGACCACCACACTTGGTGGCGGTGCTCGGCGGTTGAGGAAGAGAGTCAGCGAGAGAGATGGAGAACGGGAGATAGATTATCAGAGAGAGAGAGAGCCGACGACCGGCGGCGCCGCGAGTGGCGACGGAGCTGGTTTTTCCGGCAGACACAAACAACCACGGCAACCACCACCACTCGCAAACTGTTCGACACCCTCAATCCACCATATTCTCGCACGCTCTCTCGTAAGTTGGAAGCTGCCATAACTCGCCCGAGAAGTCCGACGTTCCCAGAGATACACGGAGATCGACGGTAGCCGTGTCGAAGTTCCCGAAGACATACGGAGTTCGCGACGGAGCTCTCGCTTGATCGTTTCGGTATACACTTCTTTTCCTAATACTCAATCGTTTTATTTTCTTTTTCAATGAACTCCTGAAAGGTTAATCAGACACTAAGAACTATAACAATGGGTCATGTTTGGTTAATATCATGTTCTGGTCGCTGTTCCTTTTAAACAAAGCAGAAGAACTAATTTGCTTTTCCACTCTGTTGTTGACAAATTAATTATTGGACCATCCAAACCTTGCATCCTTTCTTTTATTTCTATTTGTTGTGATGTTGTCCACTGAATTCCTTTTGAAAGAAAATAAATTGGTGAGACCACTAATTAAATCATGACAATTAATGTTAATTCACATTATTATCTTTCTTTTTCTCTTATACTCGTGAGCCATTTTTTTTCTTCTTTATTTCTCTAATTAATTACAAGTTTCATTTAATATGTCATTCAAACACTTTTAACTTGTAACTATAAATTAGATGGTTAATTGTTATTTAAACTGATTTGAAGTGAAGACATAAGAAAACTCTTCTCTTTAAAAAAAAAAAAAAAAAAAAAAAAAAAAAAAAAAAAAAAACCCTTTATAAACCATAAATTATAAAACAAGTATTCTTTTTCTCTTTTAAACTCTAAAAAATAAATAACCTTAAAATTCGTTTTATTAATAAAATCCCTTAATTTATTTAAAACACAAACAACTAGCAATTGATTTTGATCCTATCTTTTTCTTTATTTACTTCATAGCATTAGTAATTAATAACGTGTTAAATACATAGATCACAATTATGCAATTCATAAAATATTAGGATGTTTAAACTTATAGTAATCACCTCTCGTGTGGTATTTCATACCTAGGTTAATCGCTCTTGTTCATTCTCTTGGAATTCTCCAATCTTTACTCGTGCGTTATTTCGAGAAATCTCCAAACGCAACCACTGTGAGTATACTCGTACTTTTCCCCTTTTTACTTTTACCACTTTTGGGGTGTAACATGTTTACCTATTGAAACTTACACATGAACTTTTGTCTAAACACATGAACATTCCTATAACATGCTTGTATATGTGATGGCTCGATACTTTAAATTTGGGTGATTCTTATGTGTTGAACTTATCATTAACTTCGTACGAGCCAAACCGTGACATATGTAGCGCTATAGGATTAACGACCCGCCTCTACTGAAACTTTGGTTATGTCATGAGCAAGTTGCGTTTTCTTGGTTTGATATGTTAGACACATGCCATATTTAATGTTTATCTTGAATCGCATGCTTGCTATGAGGGATTATTCACACTTTTATCTTATGCTATGTATGTACCAAACTTGTATACTCGCCTTTGCTTTTGCATTGAATTGTATTTTAAACATGTTACAGGTTGATGATGATGAAATGAAAGAGGTAGCACGATGCCTAGATACACACTTTAGACGTTAGGTTTAATATGTTGTATCGGATTTTGGTTATATTGGTTTGTTATTTTGATTAAACTTGTTGTTATTTGGGATCTTGTATTGATGACTACTTGAAGTTTGGAAATGAAATTTGGATTATTAAATTATTGTCACAAATAGCGTTATGATGTCTCGAGCAATCTTCACACTTCGTCTCATCCCGATGTTTCCGCCATTGGTTGGGGTGTGACAGATTGGTATCAGAGCCATAACTATAGGGAATTAGGAAAAGTAGGAATGCTTTTACCTAGTCTATAGTTTTAGAGCCTTATTCGTATGTTTTGCTTGAACAACTACATGATACTTTATTTGTTTCTTATTTATGCTCTTTTAAACATGTATGTCACTCATGTGTAATATTTGACATGTTATTCTTATGCATTAATGCTTCTTTTATTATGTGTTAATACTTGTTTTATCATTGTTCGGTTCTTTATGTGTTATTCATGACGTATTTCTCTATGTGTTAATGCTTGTTTTATCATTTCATTATTTATGTACCATTTTTTCTTATGCGTTCATACGTGTTTGTGTATTCCTTTGACATACACTTCATGCATTTTACTCGATATTTCTAAATCCGAAAACACTCATAATACACAAATGAGACGACTTCACCAAAATAGGCGTGAAACCCACAATTTGGTGAATGATTCTCAATCCTTCTACTTTTCTTTTCTTACACGAAATTTACCAACAAGTTAGGAGTGAAATCCTCACCTTGATGGAGAGTTTCAAAATTTCAAATTCTCGTGGACCCTCGTCAACAAGTTGAAATTAAATTTTGACCCGACGAGTACCAACCACATTTAGGGTACGAAATCGTCAAGCTAGGGGTGAAACCCGCACCTAGTCGACTAGTCCCACTCCTTGATTTTACATAAATCCCGCCAAGTTTCGAATTTTCGATTGAATTGGGGCATGTAGTAACCGGAAGGGTGAATACCGTTAACCGACTTGTCGGCGAGAGTATACCATCTATTAGGCCAAGCATGCTCTTCAATTTCAAATGACCTTTTGACCACTTTGGTTAGTCAACGTTCCGTTTTGGAACCATCCAAGCCTCTTTTTATCGAACTTACACTTTATTATTTTCGATATTTTATGATGAAATTCTCTCTTGTCAATTTTGAACTATTTGTGAGATTTCACTTTTGCGCATACATCATACTATTACTTTTCATACGATTATGCATTATTAGCATGCATAATTTCTCGTAATTTCACTTACATTTTTCTTTTTGTAACAACAAGTGGAGACATATCGTCGAGATAGGAGTGATTTCCTTACCTTGACGATTAACTCCGCTTCTTTTTCTCATCTTACAATGACCTCACCAATGGGTTAGGGGTGATTCCCTTACCTAGGTGATCGTTACCGATACTTTCTTTTAATAGACTATGTTATGTAAACACGATCATTTATACATCTAAATCGTTTATCACTAGTCAAATCTCTAATTATTTTAAAATGCATTGTTTATATGAATGAACTTCTTATCCTACAATCTATTTTCATATAGCTTACACATGTGAAATTTTTAACTTTTCCGTAGACACTTGTTTCTCAATATTCAAAATTTCATGAAATATTACTCGTCAACTTAGTCGGTCTAACAAATCCATTGCCCACGAATTTTGTATTCAACGTAACTACTAAAAGAAGCTCATCACATATCATTAAACTAGAGATTTTCTATTTTTAATTGAGAATCAAATCAACTTTTTCGCACACACCTATAAAATATTACCAGTATTATTTAAGCATTTACTAAAACTCCTTTTCAAAACCAATAAAACATTTTTCAACAATCACTAAGCTCGTATACCAAATTCCTTTTTCTAAGGATCAACTTTTCCTCAAGAATCTATAAACTTCAAAACTTTCTAATATAAAAGTACTTAAAACGATGCAAGCTTGTTAATCCCAAGAACTTTTCAAAACCTCGCTCGATACGCCAATTAAATTCAAAACACGTGGGCAAGGAAACTTCATAAAAACCGACAAATTTTCAACTCATGTAAACTCTTTTAAAACCGCAGTAGCATTTCCATTCCTTTACAAAGTACTTTCCACATAACCAATGGACGTTTAATACTCCCTTTTCATTCACAAACTAGAGTCGGTATTTCGTGACAACTCGATCTATTTACATTCACAAACTATACACGCATATCATTTTACACGTTTTAGTCAATGTTTCACAACAATCTCATGCGTGTCACTCATCCCCTTTACTTTCATACTCAAAACTTTTAAACGTTTACGCACATAAACTCGTGTAGTTTGATTTATACTATAAACAAAATCATTATTTTCTACATCCATGCTTATACATTTTATGCATTCACTTATGTTCACACTTACACATTTATGTTATACTCATGATTCAAAATTTGTACGTTTTACGTTAATACATACACTCACAGTTATACACTTACGTTGTCCTTACAATCATGTCTATACTACATTCGTATTCATATTCATATTCATACGCTTTATGGTTTCATTTGCACTTACACAACCTTGTTACACTTATATTCATACACGTATATTTTATTCATACTTAACCTTCATGTTTTACACCTATATTCACATTCATATTCATATCTATGCTCATACATACGTGCATATTCATACTTAAACTCATGATTCATACATTAGTACCCATACGCGAGCGTAATCCGAGTGATTTGCTTACGTGGGGTCCCATACATACTTAAGCATGGACTTGCTTATATACTACATTCTTATACGTACACATTCTTATTTTCAAATTTATGTATACCCTGATTCATACACAACTAGTCCAAGCTATGCGGATCATGCGACAATCAAAATAATCGCGGGTGCACACGGGATTATAGTGATAGACGCATGAGAATCATAGAGTGTACTAATGTGTATGGTAAGACACGGAACGTAACATGACACGAATAACGAAACGAACATAACATGGTCAAAACATGGTGGATACGCCGCTGGTACTTCCTATATATAAGTGTTTTCATCATGTTACCAAACTTTCGTAAAACGTGCCATGAGAAAATCAGTGTTTTGCAGACCTTTTTGGACCTAATACAAACTTTAAACAACTCACAAACGCATTATATCTGATTATCCCCGATGAGACTTCATTCTTAACACGCTACTTTCGTCTATCCGATACTTATGCTATTCTTATACTCGTAATCGTTTACTAGATCAATCGTTCACCCCTATACCTCGATTGTTCTCCGTTGTCTCAAACTCCAAGGCCTCAGTTTTAAACAATCCTCTTCGGTTTGACAAAAACCCTTTTGAGTCTTCCTTTTGAATAAATTTCGGGACGAAATTTCCTAAAGGGGGGAGACTGTAACACTCCGCGTTTTCATAACTTTCCTAATTTAGAAATCGAGTCATAAAAATCCATTTGTTTAGAAGCTTGCCTCTTTCAAAATTTTAATCCGTTGCATCGTCGAAAATCTTTTATCTTTACTTTAATTCGTTATAAATATGGTTAATTTTTCATTGTTTAGTTAATTAAATTAATTAATTTTACAATTTAAAAAGTTGTTTTTATAGTAATCTAGTTAGCCTTGTTAGATTTTTAAAGTTAAAACTAATCTAGTTAGTTTAAACTATAAGGTTAGTAAAAATAACGTAATTTGAGTTTTAATTAAAGTGAAGCCCAAACCCACTAATTAAACCCTAATTATAAAACACTAGTAAAACCCTAACCTTTATTTAACATCAGCCGACACCCTCCTATTTTCTCTCCCAAATTCTCTGAATTTGCATCTTATCCTCACAAACAACACACAGACTCATAATAATCTCCACTCCTTCTCTCGATCCATACTTCAAAACACTTACAACCTCCTTCTCAAATTACCTATAAAACTCACTCATCTCTCCCTCACACAACACAGATCAAAGAAACCCCCATCACTATCCTTCAAAACCCTCGCATCCCTCTCACTTGGAAGGCCAGCCGACCACCACACTTGGTGGCGGTGCTCGGCGGTTGAGGAAGAGAGTCGGCGAGAGAGATGGAGAACGGGAGATAGATTATCAGAGAGAGAGAGAGAGCCGACGACCGGCGGCGCCGCGAGTGGCGACGGAGCTGGTTTTTCCGGCAGACACAAACAACCACGGCAACCACCACCACTCGCAAACTGTTCGACACCCTCAATCCACCATATTCTCGCACGCTCTCTCCTAAGTTGGAAGCTGCCATAACTCGCCCGAGAAGTCCGACGTTCCCAGAGATACACGGAGATCGACGGTAGCCGTGTCGAAGTTCCCGAAGACATACGGAGTTCGCGACGGAGCTCTCGCTTGATCGTTTCGGTATACACTTCTTTTCCTAATACTCAATCGTTTTATTTTCTTTTTCAATGAACTCCTGAAAGGTTAATCAGACACTAAGAACTATAACAATGGGTCATGTTTGGTTAATATCATGTTCTGGTCGCTGTTCCTTTTAAACAAAGCAGAAGAACTAATTTGCTTTTCCACTCTGTTG
This sequence comes from Helianthus annuus, assembly GCF_002127325.2. Classification (NCBI taxonomy): domain Eukaryota; kingdom Viridiplantae; phylum Streptophyta; class Magnoliopsida; order Asterales; family Asteraceae; genus Helianthus; species Helianthus annuus. The sequence goes on along the minus strand of NC_035442.2, from coordinate 134,796,747 downwards.
TTGACAAATTAATTATTGGACCATCCAAACCTTGCATCCTTTCTTTTATTTCTATTTGTTGTGATGTTGTCCACTGAATTCCTTTTGAAAGAAAATAAATTGGTGAGACCACTAATTAAATCATGACAATTAATGTTAATTCACATTATCATCTTTCTTTTTCTCTTATACTCGTGAGCCATTTTTTTTCTTCTTTATTTCTCTAATTAATTACAAGTTTCATTTAATATGTCATTCAAACACTTTTAACTTGTAACTATAAATTAGATGGTTAATTGTTATTTAAACTGATTTGGAGTGAAGACATAAGAAAACTCTTCTCTTTAAAAAAAAAAAAAAAAAAAAAAAAAAAAAAAAAAAAACCTTTATAAACCATAAATTATAAAACAAGTATTCTTTTTCTCTTTTAAACTCTAAAAAATAAATAACCTTAAAATTCGTTTTATTAATAAAATCCCTTAATTTATTTAAAACACAAACAACTAGCAATTGATTTTGATCCTATCTTTTTCTTTATTTACTTCATAGCATTAGTAATTAATAACGTGTTAAATACATAGATCACAATTATGCAATTCATAAAATATTAGGATGTTTAAACTTATAGTAATCACCTCTCGTGTGGTATTTCATACCTAGGTTAATCGCTCTTGTTTATTCTCTTGGAATTCTCCAATCTTTACTCGTGCGTTATTTCGAGAAATCTCCAAACGCAACCACTGTGAGTATACTCGTACTTTTCCCCTTTTTACTTTTACCACTTTTGGGGTGTAACATGTTTACCTATTGAAACTTACACATGAACTTTTGTCTAAACACATGAACATTCCTATAACATGCTTGTATATGTGATGGCTCGATACTTTAAATTTGGGTGATTCTTATGTGTTGAACTTATCATTAACTTCGTACGAGCCAAACCGTGACATATGTAGCGCTATAGGATTAACGACCCGCCTCTACTGAAACTTTGGTTATGTCATGAGCAAGTTGCGTTTTCTTGGTTTGATATGTTAGACACATGCCATATTTAATGTTTATCTTGAATCGCATGCTTGCTATGAGGGATTATTCACACTTTTATCTTATGCTATGTATGTACCAAACTTGTATACTCGCCTTTGCTTTTGCATTGAATTGTATTTTAAACATGTTACAGGTTGATGATGATGAAATGAAAGAGGTAGCACGATGCCTAGATACACACTTTAGACGTTAGGTTTAATATGTTGTATCGGATTTTGGTTATATTGGTTTGTTATTTTGATTAAACTTGTTGTTATTTGGGATCTTGTATTGATGACTACTTGAAGTTTGGAAATGAAATTTGGATTATTAAATTATTGTCACAAATAGCGTTATGATGTCTCGAGCAATCTTCACACTTCGTCTCATCCCGATGTTTCCGCCATTGGTTGGGGTGTGACAATCTTAGGTGAATGTTTCTATTAAACTTTTGTGTGTTATTTCTGAATTTCTAGAATGATAACTTGCGTTGCTTGAATATCATGGTGTATGTTTAATTGCTTGTAATTTGTTAATCGATATTGCAATTTCTAGTCTCAATCGTACGTTCTTGGTGTCGTTGGCAATCGAGATATCACGGGAAGGGTTAGGGTTGGTTATTGATTAATTGGTCATCGGGAAACAACCTCGCGTTTATACAATCCGAGTACTTTGTCCCATTTTATCACTTCAATTATCTATACACGAGTTATGTCTATGTAACTCTTTCTAGTTGGAATTACACACACAATTGTTTAAAGAAACTGAATCCTAAGATGGTCATTGTCCTCTCCTAATTTGTTTACAACCAACATTTGATTTGCAACTAGTTTTTAATTTAGTTTTCCAAAACAACAATCTAAATCATTGAGTTTTAATTTCTGCATTTTAGGTAATTGTAGTTTAATTACAAAGCTATACAATCGACATACTTTCCACATACTCCCTGAGTTCGATACCCTCTTACCACTATCTATAGTTGTTTTTGGGATTAAATTTGCGTGTACCACGACAAGCACGTCAAATTTTGGCGCCGTTGCCGGGGAGTAGTGCGCAACGTGTGTTAGTTTAATAGTTTTGTTTTATTATTTTCGGGTTTACGCTGGTTGTGTTTTAGTGTGTAGGTACTTCAGGTGTATGCATACTAGGGGCTCTCACAGGTCATCACCGCTATCGTTTGATCCGGAAATTGAAAGAACGCTAAGACAAAGCAGAGTTTTAGTACGAGAAAACAAGATCATTGGTTCACCCACTTCACCCATCACACCGAGAAACATCATGGCTGATTCTCAAATTCCACCTACAACGGGTCAAACGACCTCATCCTTTATACCTACTTCCACCCAACCATCACCAAACACCACATTACCTAACACCACCGCCGAATTCACACCATCCAATGTCACCCAACCAATCACCACTCAAGCTGAACCCGCCATCACCTACAACCCATCCACCACAATCCCACCATTATCCCACTTCTTTCCCCCAACTACGGGTCAATCATCATCCACTTTCACAATTGCACCAAATTCAACTATTGTGCATACTACTTCATCTTTTAGACCACAACAACAACAATCGGGTTTTCAGTATTCAACCCTTCCATTCGGGCAAACTTCGGGAATCCAAGGAGATGGTTATGATGAAGGGTTTGAAGAATTTGAGGGTTATGATGATGATGGTTACGCTTATGGAGGTTATGGCGATCAAGGGGAGTTTGGGTATATGCAAAGTCAAACTCAAGGGATGACAAGTGTTGGTGGGATGCCACAACAACAACTCATACCACAACACATTCGGCCAAGACCACAAGGGCCACCAATGCAACAACCTATTCCATTGCAACAAGTCCGGCCACAACATGTACAACAACAATTCCAAAGGCCACCTCAACGCCCACCGATGCGACAACAACAGTTTCAACAACCAATCGCACCACAAGGGCAAGTACCAAGGCCAAATGGTCCTATTATTCCAAGAGGTAGGTATGGTGTACCAAGGAGACACCTTAGAGAAAATGTGAGGGGCATCGAAGCACATTTTCGGCCGGTAATCACTCAAAACCCTTCACCGGTAGTCATTCCTCATAATGATCAAGGGCGAACATTTGAAGTAAGAACCAACTCTTTGCAAAGTTTACCAAAGTACAAGGGGTTGGCAACGGAGGAGCCTTACTTTCATTTAGAGGCTTATGACTTGATTTGCAACACTCTTGGGAGTCAAGGGTTTTCGGCCGACGATATCAAATTGGTATTATTCCAATTTTCTTTGGAAGATAAGGCGAAGAAATGGTTTTACACGTTGCCTTCGGCATCCATATATACATGGGGGGAGATGCAACAAACTTTCTTGGATGAGTTTTACACCGCCCAAAAGACCAACGATGCAAGGAAGGGGTTGAGAAGCTTCCAACAACAACATGGTGAGATGTTTCATGAGGCATTCGAGCGTTTCAATATGATGATTAAAAATTGCCCTCACCATGTAATTGAATTGTGGGAGTTGATGAATGCCTTCCACGAGGGGTTGACTGCCGAAGATGCACGTGATTTGATGTCTATTACCGGTGGGACTTTTGGAACAAATTATGAGAACGATGATTGGGAGTTCTTGGAAAGCATGGCAACTACATCAAAGAGGAAAGCTCAAGCTTCAAGAAGAGCCCGACCGACCACTACCCGACCTCAAGTGCACGCCATAGATGATGGTAATGTTCAAACCACTAACCAAATTTATGATGTTTGTGCTTTGTGTAATGAAATAGGTCATGCGGCTGAAAATTGCCAAGGGATGTTGGAAGGGCAATACGAGGAGGTCCATGCGGTTCAAAGTCAAGGTCAATGAGGAGGTGGTAGGAGTTACAACAACATGAACTCTAATACCTACCACCCCGGGTTGAGAAACCACCCGAATTTTAGATATGGGAACCCTTCAAATCAAGCAAACCCGAATTTTCAAGGTAGCCAAGGTAACTTTGGTTCACGCCAATCTTACAATAACCAAGGTGGGTACCGAGGCGGAAATAACCAAGGATATCAAAAACAATATCAAACGGGTCAAGAACAAGGGGGGTCTTCGGGTGGAAACGAGATGATGGAGATGCTAAAGAGTATGCAAATGGAGATGCAAAAACGAAACCAACTTGATGAAGTTCGAATGCAAAAGGATGAGGTTCGTGACAAAAGCATCCAATCACTAACAACCCAAATGGGTCAATTAGCAACCGATGTGGCGGAATTGAAGAAAGGTAAGGGTCAACTTCCAAGCGACACTAAGGTAAACCCTTCACATGGTTCATCACGAGGTAATGCTAATATTAATCATGTTAGTGTTTTGAGAAGTGGAAAAGAGTTCAAAGCCAATTTGTCACCCGAATTGGTTGAGGGGGTAGTTGAGGATGTCACGGGTAATGAAAGTGATGATGAAGTTTCACCGGTTAAACCAACAGAAACAATTGTTAAAAAACCGGGTTTGGGTGAAAACGAAAAGAATGAAAAAGTTGAGGGTGAACCGAGTCAAGTCCCGTTTCCATCGGCCCTACTTGACCCGGGAAAGAAAAATTTTATTATGTCGAGAGGTCCTCAAAAAGAGGAGATGTGGGACATGTTTAAACAAGTGAAAATAAATCTCCCACTTCTCGATGCAATAAAACAAGTCCCCGCTTATGCAAAATTCTTAAAAGAATTATGTACACAAAAAAGGCAAAACAAAAAGAAAGTGCCTAAGCGGGTGGATTTAACCGGGCAAGTGAGTGCGGTTTTGAATGGGGAGCTTCCTCCTAAGCTCCAAGATCCGGGCACGCCATTGATTAATATACAAGTTGGAAATTTTCAAATGGCTAAGGCGTTGCTAGATCTTGGAGCCGGAGTTAGTATTCTACCGGGGGGCTTATATGACCAATATGACTTTGGTCCGTTAGCAAGGGTGGAGACAACGGTTGTTTTAGCCGATTTCTCTCATAAGTTACCTCGGGGTATGGTTCAAAATGTAATTGTGAAAATTGATGAGTTTTATTACCCGGTTGACTTTTTAGTCTTGGATTACTCATCGGCGGACCCTAAGCAACAACAAAATATAATTTTGGGTCGGCCGTTTTTAAGCACCGCACATGCTATTATTGATTGTAGATTTGGTACAGTTGATATGACTTTTGGAAATAGAAAAATGCGTTTGAATGTTTTTACTAACAATTCTAATGCTAATGGTGTTGATGAGTGTTTCATGGCAGATATAGTTGACGGATGCAACCCGCATGAGTATGAGGAGGATGGCTTGGATATTTGCCTGTGTGATTTTTCTGAACAGGTACATGCTTATGCACTCCGGGTTGAAGAGGAAGCGCAAGATGCGATGGCGTTGAAAGAAGGTCGACCACCATGGACCCACCAGTTTGAAGGTCTACCGGTGGAGATTGATTCGGGTACGAAACCATCCTTAGAGGAACCACCAAAGTTGGAGCTCAAAGACTTCCCTAGCCACTTGAAGTATGTATTTTTAGGGGATAATGACACCTTACCGGTCATTATTGCCTCTAATTTGGAGTTGGCACAAGAGCAAGCATTGATGGAGGTCTTAAAAGAGAACAAGGGAGCTATTGGATGGACGATTGCCGACCTCAAAGGAATTAGTCCATCCATTGTCATGCATAAAATCATTACCACTTAAGATGCAAAGCCGACACGAGAGTCTTAAAGGCGATTGAATCCGAACCTACGGGAGGTAGTTAAAAAAGAGGTAATTAAATGGTTGGATGCGGGAATTATTTATCCAATTTCGGATAGTGCTTGGGTGAGTCCCACCCAAGTTGTGCCTAAGAAGGCCGACATTCAAGTAGTCAAGGATGAAAGTGGTGAACAAATTGCCACCCGACAGGTTACCGGGTGGCGTGTATGTATTGACTACCGAAAATTGAATGCCGCCACTTCTAAGGACCATTTCCCGCTACCTTTCATTGACCAAATTATTGAAAAACTATCGGGTCAAAAATACTACTGTTTTTTGGATGGGTATTCGGGTTACAACCAAATCGCCATACACCCGGATGACCAACACAAGACCACCTTCACTTGTCCATATGGCACCTTTGCCTTTCGGTGAATGCCATTTGGCTTGTGCAATGCTCCGGCAACCTTCCAACGATGTATGATGAGTATTTTCTCGGACATGGTTGGAGAGTCGCTCGAAGTATTTATGGATGACTTCTCCATTTTTGGCACTACTTTTGATGCTTGCCTCAACGAATTACAAAAGGTTTTAAAAAGGTGCGTTGAGAAAAATCTAGTGCTAAGTTGGGAGAAAAGTCATTTCATGGTGCAAGAGGGCATTGTGTTGGGTCATGTGATTTCTGAAAGAGGGATGGAGGTGGATAAGGCAAAAATACGGGTAATATCATCTTTGCCACCTCCGAAAAATGTTAAGGGTGTAAGGTCATTATTGGGACACGCGGGTTTTTATAGACGTTTCATTAAGGGTTTTAGTGTTATCACCAAACCCTTATGCAATTTGTTATTAAAAGATGTCCCATTTGATTTTACTAACGAGTGTATGCAAGCTTTCACTGTTTTGAAGGAACACTTGGTCAAAGCTCCTATTTTGCAACCACCGGATTGGTCAAAGCCGTTCGAGATAATGTGTGATGCAAGCGACACCACTATTGGTGCAGTTTTGGGTCAACGGGTTGATAGAAAGCCGGTGGTGATTTACTATGCGAATAAAACTTTATCCGAAGCGCAACTTAACTACACCACAACCGAGAAGGAATTACTAGCGGTGGTGTATGCTTTGGATAAGTTTCGCTCGTATATTTGGGGAAGCAAAGTGGTGGTTTATTCGGATCATAGTGCGGTCCGGTACTTGATGGAGAAAAAGGATGCGAAGCCTCGATTAATTCGGTGGGTGTTATTGTTACAAGAGTTCGATCTAGAAATCCGAGACAAAAAGGGAAGTGAGAATGTAGTAGCGGATCACTTGTCTCGGATTCCGGTGGAAGGGACCGATGATGTGAGTGAAATTAATGAAAGTTTTCCCGACGAGCAAATTTTAGCCGTTTCCACTTTCGTTGCACCGTGGTATGCTCATTATGTCAATTACTTAACCACGGGTGCCATTCCAAGTCATTGGACCAAAAAGCGTCAACAACAATTCATGGTTCAAGTGAAGCAATACATTTGGGATGAACCGGATCTCTTCAAGATTGGACCGGATCAAGTTATACGAAGGTGTGTGCCCGAAACGGAAGTGTTGGAAATTTTGACCCATGCCCATTCGTCCGCTTGTGGGGGTCATTTTAGTGGGTACAAAACAGGCTATCGGGTTCTTTCATGTGGGTTTTATTCGCCCACCATTTTCAAGGATGCAATTGAATTCGCCAGAAATTGTATAAATTGCCAAAAAATGGGAAGCATATCGAAGAGGGATGAGATGCCATTACAACCAATCTTGGTTTTAGAGATATTTGATGTATGGGGTATAGACTTTATGGGTCCTTTTCCGAACTCGAATGGCTTTCTATACATTTTGGTAGCGGTTGATTATGTCTCGAAGTGGATTGAAGCAATTGCAACACGCACAAACGACCATTCGGTTGTTTGTAAATTTGTTCAATCCAACATCTTTTCTCGCTTTGGAATCCCGCGGGTTATTATAAGTGATGGTGGTTCGCATTTCAAGAACTTCAACTTCGGGAAATTATTGAAAAGGTATAGCGTGAATCACCGAGTTGCCACACCTTACCATCCGCAAACGAGTGGACAAGTCGAAGTGTCCAACCGTCAAATCAAAGAGATTCTCATGAAGACGGTAAGAACGGATAGAAAGGATTGGTCGAGCAAGTTAGACGATGCATTGTGGGCATACCGAACGGCCTACAAGACTCCTATTGGCAAAACACCTTACCGGATGGTGTATGGTAAGGGTTGTCACTTGCCAATGGAGTTGGCGCATCGGGCACGTTGGGCGATCAAGACGGTCAACGCGGATTATGATGAGGCGGGTAAGTTAAGAAAGTTGCAATTGAGCGAGATAGAAGAGATTCGGGATGAGGCGTACGAATGTGCATCGGCCTATAAAGATAAACTCAAGAAAGTGCATGATGCGAAATTGAGAAAGAAAACATTCGAAGTGGGGCAAAAAGTTTGGTTGTATAACTCAAGGTTGAAGATGTTTGTGGGCAAGCTCAAAAGCAAATAGATGGGTCCGTATGTCATTCGGAGAGTTGGGAGATTTGGTGATGTAGACATCCAAGACGAGCAAACATTGAAACAACAAACGGTGAACGGTCACCGCTTGAAGCCATACTTGGAGGGGAATGACATCAACAACTTGGAGCTTGACAAAGCGGGCTACATCTTGCGCCCGGTCGATGAGGAATAACCATGAGAGGCCCAGGTTTGGTAGTGTACATAGTAGTATTTTGTTTTGGTTGTTTTGTATAATTTGCACAATTGCCGTATTTCTTCGAAATCCGTGTTTGAAACAAGTGTGGGGACGTTCGGGTCACGAATTATTCTAACATTGTGTTGAGGACAACACGGGATTTTTGAGGGGGTAGGGTAATTTTTACAAGTTTTTGAAAAAATTAAAAAACCATAAAAAATCGAAAAAATTGAAAAACATAAAAAATGATACCTTAAAACAACATTTTGCACGAATCAGGATCGCCCAGTATCCACCGTAATTTACGGTTTTACCGTAATTTACGGTGGAGAGGAAATGTGGTTGATTTTTACGGTATTTCAGTACTGATTTACGGTAGAATTTCATGATCAGTTTTCACCGTAAATTACGGTCATACCGTAAATTACGGTGAGTGATGAAATTTTCTGAGTTTTACGGTGCAGTTCTACTGATTTACGGCGAAGAATTCATGTTCAGGTCTCACCGTAAATTACGGTGAGACCGTAATTTACGGTGCGGAGAAAGTTCGTTTCTGTCGTTTGGGGTCCGGTTTGTACATAAAAAAAAAAAAAAAAAACATAAAATCACGTGAGTATACCCTGGCCACACAATCTATTCTTCATATATCACTATCATCTTTCAAGACCCACCACAAGAACTTCTTCTTCTTCCCCAACCCTTCAATCCTCCATAGCTCCTTCAATTCTTGTCCAAACTAAGTGAAATCGGAGTCTATCTTGACTAATTTTTCACGTAGTTTCTGATTTTGACAAGAGATTTAGGAGAAAACACTGTTTTTGGGTCCGAATCACAAACCCTAGTTCGAGATTTTTTGGGGGTTTTTGGAGTTTTTGTTTCACAAGCACTTGTGCATCTTCAAACAAAGGTATGAAAGCTTATTTGTTGTATTTTGATGCTACATTGTGAAAAGTAAGGTGATTTAGGTTACTTGCTCTTACCCACTTGCTTGTTTGTAGATATGATTATGCAATTGGTTATTTGAACATGGTTATGGTTGTAGATGTAGAATTTGTTGTTAAAGTAGTGAACTTTTGGGTGTCTCTACATTGTAGAGACACCATGCCCGATTTTTGAAAAAAAATTTTGAGATACTTTTGGTTCACTAACATCTACAACCATGATAACAAGCAAGTGTGGGGATGTTTAGGAGGAGGGAGCCTAATTTTGTGTTTGCTTTTGTTGATTGTCTAATGTGTGTAGGAAATGGCTAAGACGAAAGAACAAGCGGGATCGAGTTCATCATCATCAAAAGGGAAAGGCAAACAAAAGGAACAACCACCGCGAAAAAGGCAATATATGGGTCGTATAAGTGAAAGCGAGAGTGGGAGTGAAGAAGAGATGGAGTTGGATCCGAGTGAAAAGCCGGTGTGGAATTCGGGTCCATTAGATGATCAAGCAGAGGAGTGGCAACCGACACTTTACCATGACTGCATGAATAAGTTGAAGAATAAGGCAGCGGCCTTCATTTGTGAACGAGAGGTTCGGGAAGTGGAGTTCCAACAGTTTGGGGTGTTTGATAAGTTTCGGGCGCTAGGATGGGAATCAGTGCTCAAATGCTTCGATAAAGACAAAAGCAACTTATTTATGACCGAGATACAAGAATGGATGGCGACCTTGAAATGTCACAATTTTAACAAGCCGTCACAGATGAAGTTGATTGGTGAGGTGCACGGGGTACCGGTGGAGATGTCATTTGACACGTTAAAGAAGCTCGGGAAGTATGACAGTCTCCCGGCTCGTGAGTACATGGTTCCCACTCTCGATGACCTCTTGCTTAACCCGGAGAAACATGTTCGATGGAATGACATGTTAGCAGCGTTGTTCTTACCCGGTAAATACAGTGGTATTCTATACCGGAAGAATTTGAAGATAGAAGCTAAACTGTTGCATACAATCTGTCTTCTCAATGTCATTCCACGAAGGGGAGATAAAGAACAGGTGAGGTTTCCGGAGGTACCCGTTCTTTATTCGTTGATGCATGGGGCTCCACGTTTTCCGATACGTTATCTTATCATGAACCACTTATGGATCTGCCGGAATAAGTATGGAAGAGACATCGTCCCTTATTGTCGAATAATTACGGGATTGATGAAACAACAGAAGGCGATAACATCTGAAGATCGGGGAGCAACAAAAAGGCACCAGCCTTTTACGTTGGATAAGTTGGGGAGTGTTTGGACGTATACTCAGACGGAGCGTTATCACAAGTTAAAGTCGCAAGGCCAAAGGTGGAGAGCTCTTAAGGCGAATGCGAGGGATTTGTTACCGGATGAAGAGGATGAACCCGAGAGTGAAGCAGAGATCCCAAGCGGGGATGAAGATTATGAGGAGCAACCGCAAGGTGGGGTGAACTTGAATGTGGGTCAAGGGGGTTATGGTGGAGGTCACGGTGGTATGTTTTACGACTATGCGCAACAAACTTAAGAGCCGGGTTGGGCTTATAACGGTACAATGCAAGAAGTGATTGAAAGCCAACGCCCTCCGGCATCTATTTTTGATACATGGTCGGGGTCGGAGAGGACGTTGTATGATCAAAACACGAGGAATAGTGCAAGTATAGAGCGGTCGTTAAAACATAGCTTTGATCGCCAAGAGTCGTGGAACCGCACATTGGTGTATTCCCGAGAGGTGGAAATGAATAATAGATATCATGACGATCAAGCGAGGAGGATGCATGCAGATTGGCATGCCGGAAGGCCGGTTGTTGAGGATCCACAACATGTGGATTATGCCTCGTTACCGCCTTATGACGGTAGTGTCTCATATCCGACTCCACCACTTCACCATTCTCAATGGCTTGACCCGAGGCAGCAAGAGGGAGCCCAACAACAAGGAGGGAGTAGCAGCGGCGCGTTTGGATTCGGAGAATGGAATGACATGATGTCATCCATTTTTGGACCTCCAGGACCGCGCTACTATTAGTCAGGTGGTGTTCTCTCTTTTGTATAATTTGTGCATAGTTTTAGTTTTATTTTGTTTATGGTTGGGCGGTTGGGTGGTGTATGATTGTGTCGTTTGTTGGGTTGGTGCTTGTTGGTGGTGTTGTGTGTTAAAAAGAAGAAAAGCATAAAAAAATATAAAATGAAAAAATACAAAAAGAAATTTGTGGTTTGACTGGAGAAGCTTTTGTTGATGTGAAATGAATTTAGTGATCAAAGCCTCCTAAAGCCATACATTGGGGTCAATGTATCCCAAGTGTGGGGATGGGGGGAAATTTTAAAGATTTTGAAAAATTTTGAGTCAAGCGAAACGATGTGAAAATTTGAACACCCTAGATTAACCCCAAGTTGGTGCACCGGCAACCCTTGATACTTTTTTTCATTCTTGGTGAGAGTTGTAGCCACACTTGTACATAAATAATGCTTATCTTTGATGAGAGTAGGCTACGGGAGGGGGTGCATTAGAACTTGTGCTTGAATGCGATTTGAGTCCTTAGTTAGACATGAATGCAAAAAGGATAAGGGCATTTAGGTAGCCTCGTCGTTGGTGTGAGCGAGTGTGGGATTTGGGGGGTTGGACCTCATAAGTTATATATATGAGCATGGTAGTGAGAGGGGCGGGGGTTTGGACATTTAGTTGCCCATTTTGTGCCTTAAAAGCTTATCATTTGTTACCCCTAGCTACTTACTTAAAAATTTACCCAAATTTGACCCGGTCTTATAGTGTTAGTGATAGTATTAGTAGTTTTGCTAGTTTGAAGTAGATATGGTTAATGCGTTATTGTATTGTTGTTTGCTTGCAAAAAAAAAATAAAAAATAAATAAAAAATAAAAAATAAAAAGAAGAAGAAAAAGCAATGAAAAATAGAAAAAAGTGATGTTAGTTATCTTGTATATAGTAGTTAAGTTTGATAGTTGTTTGTTTGTTTATTTTTGTAATAAAAGACCGGGTCAAGTTTTCGCTACTTCATATATATTCCATTTCCTACCTATACACCTAGCCGCGTTACAACCTTGAAAGTCCCTTTGATTTGCATTTATGTTTGACACATTTTAGGAGAATGATCGATTTAGGTACAAGCCTATGATTGTGCAACCACCCGTTTGCCTAGTGTGTATCTAGCTTATCTTTGCTAGTTTTCACTTGTAGCCGAGAGGAGAGATTTAGAGAGGGGTGCATTGGTTGGGTGTTGAAAAGGGGTTAGTAAAAGGATTGCTTGTTTTGCTTGGTTTAATTTGATCACTTGCTTTGAAATTGATTTGATGAGTTGCTTGGGACAAGCAACGGTTAAGTGTGGGGATATGACGGGTGGTCCGTTGGACAACCCTTAATCATGTTAAAGGACGAAATAATCCTTCACTTAATCGTGTAATTATCTTGAATTAGATAACTACCGTTGCTTATGTTTCAGGTGCGGTTCAGGAGTTAAAAGATGGATTAAATGCAGCTTTGGAGAGTTTGGAGATGAACGGGTCGAGCGTGGAACAAGAGACGAAACAAAGAAGACATATCAGCTCACCACCGTAAATTACGGTCCTACCATAATTTACGGTGGACCTGGATTTCGTCTGGAGCTCACCGTAAATCAGTTTCAAATCACCGTAAAACTTTTATGTTCACCGTAAATTACGGTGATACCGTAATTTACGGTGGAGCCTGACGGGAAAAGTTTAACTGCCACTTTTATTAGTTTTGATGGGGTCTTTTCATCATTCCTCATGATTGAACGGTTAGAGAACATCTTGGGGGCGAATTTTGGCTGTCTTGCTTGGTTTTGAACAATTGCTATCATTCGGTTTGTAATTTCAATTCGCATGAACATTGGATTTGCTATTATGATGATTCACCAAGCCATGTCCGGCTAAACTCTTCGGTGATCATCTTAGGTGAATGTTTCTATTAAACTTTTGTGTGTTATTTCTGAATTTCTAGAATGATAACTTGCGTTGCTAGAATATCATGGTGTACGTTTAATTGCTTGTAATTTGTTAATCGATATTGCAATTTATAGTCTCAATCGAACGTTCTTGGTGCCGTTGGCAATCGAGATATCACGGGAAGGGTTAGGGTTGGTTATTGATTAATTGGTCATCGGGAAACAACCTCGCGTTTATACAATCCGAGTACTTTGTCCCCTTTTATCACTTCAATTATCTATACACGAGTTATGTCTATGTAACTCTTTCTAGTTGGAATTACACACACAATTGTTTAAAGAAACTGAATCCTAAGATGGTCATTGTCCTCTCCTAATTTGTTTACAACCAACATTTGATTTGCAACTAGTTTTTAATTTAGTTTTCCAAAACAACAATCTAAATCATTGAGTTTTAATTTCTGCATTTTAGGTAATTGTAGTTTAATTACAAAGCTATACAATCGACATACTTTCCACATACTCCCTGAGTTCGATACCCTCTTACCACTATCTATAGTTGTTTTTGGGATTAAATTTGCGTGTACCACGACAAGCACGTCATAATCCCTAAGGTCGTCAAACCACGGGACATAGTTTAGGTCTAAGAGATTAGGTGCTGGTGGTCTAGGTATCTCATCTAGGTTGAAATCAGGCATTGGGATTTGATTTTCTAGGTTGTTTTCAACTTCCATTGGCTGTGTGGGAAATAGTGGTAAGGGCTGGGGTGCTATGAGTTGCTCCAGGTTAGGGTCTGCAGCTGTGGTTGCTAGGATATGGAAATTTGCTAAACTCCTATTGAGCATATCCTGGGTGTGAGCATTTCTTTCTCTCTTGGCGGCTGCTACAGCACGCTGTTGTTGTAACTTTTTCATTCTCTTCCTACGTTCATGCGCTCCCCTACAGAACCATCCTCTCTTTTTAGGAGGGAATGGCTCTTCAGACTGAGCCTTAAACACGAATATCCCATCTTCATTGTCAGCTGAATACTCTGAGAGGGCAGGCTGTGAAGAGGTGCCTTCGCTCCTAGGTGAGCTGGACAACAGATGGTAGGCGTCGGAAGGTCCTTAGTCGCTCATACTATAAACTAACAAATAGTCAAATAACACACAACAATGAAATACAAATATGCACGTAGTTCCGTAGAAAATTTACTAACATATTGAATAATATCTTGGTGTCAGCAGAACACTTCTGTGGCTGAATCAGTGGCTTAGCTCTGATACCACCTTCTGTCGCAACCCCCGTTCCCTAATTAACCGGGAACAGGCGGTCGCGGCCAGTCTCAGTGGTATCGGTATTTATCATTTTGGTAGCGGAAATTACATCAGGACCGTAGTTAGGAAATATTTTATCAGAGTAAAATACAACACTTTTATAATATTAAACACGTGGGAAAATTCCAAGTTTTCATTACAAACTGATTTATAGGGATGGACCCTATTTTATTGAAATGAAACATCTTTTTTTATTTAGGTAACTTTTATAGCCACTTTTCCAAGCCTTCAGTGCTGTCCAGCTGGTTTCTATTTGGCTTTCACATTTTGTTACCTGAAACGCGTTTAAAACATTTTGTCAGTGGGAAATACTGGTGAGTGAATCCCAGTTTAATCAAGAAGAGTTTTATCTTTTAACAGTATTGAGAGCGATTACAATGTTTATATCTACACAATTACTCATTCAATAGTGTCAATCCTGACTGGTGGGTCATATTACACATTGGCTAACTCTTTGTCCAATGGTAACGTGTTCCACATTTTGTATACAAAACCCCAACATACCGGCAGTAATTGAAGAATTACAAAGACTCAATCACTGCTAATCACATTGTAAAATATTTAAGGTTTTGCAAAAATAGTTTACAAAAGGGTTTACAAAAAGGATACTCACATTGCTGTCTTAGAGTTTTCCTTAAGGATTTCCTGGTGATTATCTATAATTTACACAAATGCACACGCGTAAGTATAGAACCCAATATTACATTAGTAATACCCTCCCCGAGACGGCATTCCAACGACTACGTCAGGTAAAACCGCGACAGCCGTTACGGAACCCTGGATCAATCGGGCAGCGTATCTAATACGTAACCGGGGTTGTGATACTTACAACGGGGCAGAACTTCGTTATTTAGGGGGTATTTATGCCCGTAGATTATAATTTCTATGTACAATTTCGAGAGAGAGAAAGAAAGATTCAACGGTTTGAAACTAAGGCTGAAGGCCTCTATTTATAGTGCATGTTCGCCTTCCGTCGCGCCCCGCGTAAGCTTCGGCCAGGGCCTTCGTGGCCCACGAGGCTCCCTAGGGTAGGCCCTAGGGTTGCTGAGTTAACCACTAGACTCGACACGACTGGGACATGTGGCGGCCTCGGGGCTTGCCTGGTGTCTAGGTTGTCGCGGCCCGCGTAAGACCAAGGGGTGGACTTCGCGGCCTACCAAGAACTAATAAAAATTGTTTTTATTTTATTTTTAATTATATATAGTATTTTGGGCTCGGTTTTCATATACAGGGTGTGTTCTAAGACATATTGGGATATTTTAATTATTTTTAGGGTGACGAAAATTTTAGGAGGGTTGTTATACAATCACTGTTTAATATAATGTAAATCATTTGAGGTTTTGTAAAAACAGTTTGCAAAAAGGAGGATTATTCACAAAAGGGTTTACAAAAGAGGAGATTACTCACATTGTTTTTTAGGTAATTTCCTATGGTTTCCTGGTTATAATCTATAAATTTTAAATAATGCACACGCGTTAGTATAATAACCCAATTTTACATTAGTTATACCCTCCCCGAGACAGAACTCCAACGACTACGTCGGGCAAAGCCTCAACAGCCGTTACGGAGCACTAGATTAATCGGGCAGCGTATCTAATACGTAACCGAGGGTTAAAATACTTACAACGAGGCAGAGCTTCGCTATTTTAGTGGGTATAATACCCAGGAATTATTTTAGCTATTCAGAATTGAGAGAGAAATATTAGTTTTGAACGATTGAAAATGAACGTCGAACTCTCTATATATAGGCTGGAACAAGGGGCTCTCGCGCCCCACGAAAGATGAGGAGAAGGTTTACGCGGCCCGCGAGGGCCTTAAAGGCGGCAACGAATTTTGCTGAGTCATCCCGGGTTCTGACGCGTGTCATGCCACGTGGCACATTGTGGTTTCGCCTGGTGTTGAGCTGTGGCGGCCCGCGACAGCTTCCGTTGTCTTCTTCACGCCCCGCGAGCGCTTACCAGAACTTTGTTTATTTAATTTTTATAAAATTAAAGGTATTTCGGGGCCATTTTTTGTATACGGGGTGTATTTAGGAGCGTTTAGGGTCACGTTAAGGGTTTTAGGGAAACTGTTACCTTTGTAATAGTAACTGAAGGAAGTACGTGGCTTTGATTTGTTAGATTTGTCGTCATTTCTATTTGCCTACCTAAGTGTATCTTAAGAATGTTTAGGAGAGTTGTTATATCTTCCCCGCCTTGTTTTAAATCTCGTCCTCGAGATTTGGGCTACTATATTCCCTTGGAGTTATATTATGTCTTGTAGTTTGCAAAAACAGTTGTCAAAGCGAAAGTTCTGAACCCCAGTTTCTGTTGGGCAGAAATTTGGAGAAAAGCAACTTATCTAAACTCGAGATAGTGTAAGAAACAATAGACAAGATAAATCAAGTCAAAGCAATACAAGATTACAAAAGAGTTATGTAGATTACAGATGAAAACCTTTTAAGTGGGAGATAAGGTTAAAAGTTTCTCTATGGGAAGGAGTAGTCAGAATCGTTAAAGAGGGAAGTCAAGTTCCAGGTATGTTGGACCATTTATTAAACGTGTAGAATGTCACAACCCCCGGTCCCTAGTTCCCAGGGACGGGCGGTCGTGAGCCAGTTTCGGTGGTATCACATTTATTTATCCAATTTGGCAGCGGAAATTTTCATCAGGACCGTAGTTAGGAAATATTTAATCAGAGTAAACCACCATGTTTTATAACATTAAACATATGGGTAAAACCCAAGTTTTCAATACACACATTTCATAGGAATAAATCCTATTTATTTAATAAAAACATCCGTTTTATTTTTAGGTAACTTTATTGCCACTTTTCCAAGCCTCCAGTGCTGTCCAGCTGGCTTCTATTTGGCTTTCACATTTTGTTACCTGAAACGCATTTTAAAAACATTTTGTCGGTGGGAAATACTGGTGAGTGAATCCCAGTTTAATCAGGTTTAAATAAAATTCACAGTGAACAGTATTGAGGGCGATCCCGCAATTACATTTGTTTCCAAGTTATATCAATTATCACCCGTTGGTACTATCGACACCCGACTTGTGGAAATGTTACTCCTTAACCAGGTTGTAACCAATTTTGTATACAAAACCCCAACATACCCACGATAATTGTATTCTTACAAATACTCAATAACTGTCATTTGCATGGAAAGGTATTTAAGGTTTTGTAAAAACAGTTTACAAAAAGGAGATTACTCACATTGCTGTTTTAGGTTATTCTTTAGGGTTTCCTGGTGAATATCTATAATTTACACAAATGCACGTGTGTTAGTATAATAACCCATTTTAACATTAGTAATACCCTCCCCGAGACGGTATTCCAACGACTACGTCGGGCAGAACCACGACAACCGTTACGGAATCCTAGATCAATCGGGCAGCGTATCTAATACGTCTCCAGGGGTTATAATACTTACATCGTAGCAGAACCTCGCTATTTTAGGGGGTATAACGCCCGGGTATAGTAACGCCACTACAGAAAATTAAGAAAGAAAGAAAGAAGTTGAGCGAGACGGACTGAAGGCCGTTGCCTTCTATTTATAGGGCTGAAATCGCACTTTCTCGCGGCCCGCGTGAAGAACAGGCCAAGCTTACGTGGCCCGCGTCAACGCTGGGTCAACGCGTAGCTTGGCTGGGTCAGCGTATAGGTCCGCCACGATGATGACACGTGTCATCACCGAGCTGCGCCACCATTTGAGACACTCGCGGCCCGCGTTAACTAATGGAATCTCTTATGCGGCCCGTGTCAACTAAAGAATTCAGCGGAGTCCGGTTACACCTTCATACGGCCCGCGTTAAGTTGAGGTGAGGTCCTACGCGGCCCGCCTCAGCTTAATTTTTAGTGTTTTTAATTTATTTAACATGTTATATCGTATTTTGGGCTTGGTTTTCACATACGGGGTGCATATAAAGACATATTGGGATGTTTTTAGGATATATTAGGGTGTCAGAAATATTATGAGGGTGTCGGTTTTACCGAGGGTTGTTATATCCTCCCCACCTTGTTTTTGAGCTCGTCCTCGAGATCTACTGGAACAAGTGTGGATATTTCTTTTGCATTTCTGATTCAAGTTCCCATGTGTATTCAGGTCCTCTTTTGGAGTCCCACTTTACTTTGACCAGAACTAATCTCTTATGCTTGAGATTTTTAATTTTTCTATCTTCAATCTGTAGAGGCCTCTATACAAATTTGAGTTGTTCATTAACCTCTATATCTTTGAGAGGTACTACGAGTGATTCATCAGCTAAACACTTTTTGAGATTAGATACATGAAACACATCATGTATTCCTGCCATTTCCTCTGGCAGTTGTAGCTGATAGGCTACCGGTCCTACTCTTTCAAGAATTTTGAAAGGTCCAATATACCTGGGACTTAGCTTTCCTCTTTTGATGAATCTTACCACTCCTTTCCAGGGAGAGACTTTCAATAATACTTTATCTCCTACTTGAAATTCTAATGGTTTGCGTCTGTTATCGGCATAACTCTTTTGTCGATCACGTGCTGTTTTCAGTCGTTCCTTGACTTGAATGATTTTATCAGTTGTTTCTTGTACTATCTCGGGTCCAGATAATTGTTTTTCCCCAATTTCTGCCCAACAGACTGGGGTTCTGCACTTTCGTCCATAAAGTGCTTCGAATGGTGCAGCATTGATACTTGAGTGATAACTGTTATTATAAGAAAATTCTATTAAAGGTAAGTGTTCGTCCCAATTACCTCCAAAATCAATTACACAAGCTCTAAGCATGTCTTCCATTGTCTGAATTGTCCTTTCGCTTTGTCCGTCCGTTTGAGGATGATAAGCTGTGCTTAGATTTAATCTGGTTCCCATTGCTTTTTGGAAACTTGACCAAAAATGAGAAGTAAAACGGCTATCTCTATCGGAAACAATTGATAAAGGAATGCCATGTAAAGAAACGATTTCATTTACATACAATTTGGCTAATTGTTCCATACTAAAGGTTTCCTTCATTGGTAAGAAATGAGCTGACTTGGTTAACCTATCTACAATCACCCAGATTGTATCATTACCTTTCTTTGTTTTAGGCAATTTGGTAACAAAATCCATTGTTATCAATTCCCATTTCCAAACTGGTATTTCTAATTGTTGTAACAATCCTGAGGGTTTCTGATGTTCAGCTTTAACTTGTGAGCAAGTTAAACATTTAGAAACATAAGCTGCTACATCCTTTTTCATTCCTATCCACCAGAAATTTTTCCTTAAATCCTGGTACATTTTATCACTTCCTGGATGCATCGTATATTTAGACTTATGAGCTTCTTCTAATATACGGTGACGTAAATTTCCTAATTTAGGTATCCACATTCTCTTTTTATGGAACCTCCAAATTCCATCTGTTCCTTGTTCTAATTCCTTAATCATTCCCTTTAATTTTTCAGTATCCTCCTTGATTACTGATTCTTGTGCTTTTCTAATCTGATTGTTTAAATCTACTTGTAGATTTAATTTAAGAGAACGTACACTTTTTGGCTTTTCGTGATACTTTCGACTTAAAGCATCAGCCACCACATTGGCTTTTCCTGCATGATACTGGATATCACAATCATAATCACTAAGCAACTCCATCCAGCGTCTCTGTCTCATATTCAATTCTTTTTGCCCGAAGACATATCTTAAACTCTTATGATCTGTGAATATGGTAAACTTACTACCATAAAGATAATGTCTCCAAATCTTAAGGGCAAAAATTATGGCTCCTAATTCCAAATCATGGGTTGAATAATTTTCTTCATGACTCTTAAGGTGTCTAGATGCATAAGCTATAACCTTTTGACGTTGCATTAATACGCATCCATATCCTAACTTAGAAGCATCATAAAAGACTACAAAGTCTTTAGTTCCTTCTTGTAACGCTAGTATGGGTGTATGGGTTAATCTTTGCTTAAGAATTCTAAAGGCTTCTTCTTGTTTTGGTCCCCATTCAAACTTAACAGATTTACAGGTTAACTTAGTTAAAGGAATGGCTATTCTAGAAAAATCTCGGATAAATCTTCTATAATAACCGGCCAATCCTAAGAAACTTCTAACTTCAGTTGGTGACTCTGGGGTTTTCCATTTGGTAATTGCCTCGATTTTTGTTGGATCTACATGAATTCCTTCATGGTTAACTAAATGTCCGAGAAATTATACTTGTTCTAACCAAAACTCACACTTTGAAAATTTAGCATAAAGCTTTTCCTTTCTCAATAAACTTAAAAGTAAGTGCAAGTGCTTTGCATGCTCTTCTTTACTTTTAGAGTAAATTAGAATATCATCTATGAAAACAATTATGAATTTATCCAAATATGGCTTACATATTCGGTTCATCATGTCCATAAATGCGGCTGGGGCATTGGTTAAACCAAATGGCATGACAGTAAATTCATAATGACCATACCTTGTTCTGAATGCGGTTTTAGGAATGTCCTCTTCCTGTACCTTTAATTTATGATATCCTGATCTTAAATCGATTTTAGAGAAAAATCGAGCTCCTTGAAGTTGATCAAACAAATCATCGATTCTTGGTAATGGATACCGATTCTTAATCGTGACTTTGTTCAATTCACGGTAGTCAATGCACATACGCATTGATCCGTCCTTCTTTTTGACAAATAAAATCGGTGCTCCCCATGGCGATGAGCTTGGCTGTATAAATCCTTTCTCCAACAATTCGTCTAATTGTTTCTTTAGTTCCTGCATTTCAGCGGGTGCCAAACGGTAAGGTGCTTTGGCAATCGGTGCTGTCCCTAGTAACAGGTGAATTCTGAATTCAACTTCCCTGTCTGGCGGTAGTCCTGGCAATTCTTCTGGAAAGACATCTGAAAATTGGGACACTACTAGAATGTCTTTTAACTCTTTTCCTTTAGTGTTAGTGATTATAGAAATCAAATACACTATAGATCCTTTCCTTATACAACTTGCAGTTTTCATCACAGAGATGAATTTAGTGGATCTAGATGGCTTATCTCCTTTAATTGTGATCTTTTCACCTCTTGGTGATTTTATCTGTATTGACTTTTGATCACATAAGATATTTGCTTTATTGGCTATTAACCAATCCATTCCTAATACGACATCAAATCCTACCAGAATCATTGGGTAAAGGTTTGCAATAAATTTTTGATTAAAAATTTCTATTCTTGCTTCTTGCAAGACTTCAGAAATTCTAACGGTTTCTCCATTTGCGGTTTCTACTAGACATTCTTGTGGTAGTTTAGTTAATGATTGATTTAGGAGTTTGCAAAATGAAGTATTAATAAAACTTTGGTTGGCACCAGAGTCAAATAATACTTTAGCAAAAATATCATTAACTAAAAACGTACCAGCAATTACATCTGGAATCATCCTGGCTTCATCTGCAGTTAAAACGAATGCTCTAGCATTTTTAGTATTCTTGTTGTTTGCAGCTGGAGTCAATTTTGGGCAGTTGGTCTTAATATGACCTTTTTCTCCACAGTTGTAGCACATTCCATTACTGGCTTTTCTTCTGCAATTTTCTTCCTTGTGTCCTGGCGCCTTACAGTAATTGCAGTAAGTGGAGCATCTTCCAGAATGCTTCTTCTTGCAGTTCCTGCAGTATGGTGCAGAGGTAGAACCTATATTTCTACAGTTGGAATTCCCAGAACGGAATTCTTGGGTAAGCCTTTGGGTTAGGTTTCTCCTCTGGTCTTCTTCTCTAGTACGGATTAATTCATCTGTCAAGGTATTGGCTAGTTCAACAGCTTCTTCTATAGTTTGGGGTCTAGCTGCCTTGACTACATGTCTAATCTCTCCAATTAATCCCCAGATAGGACGGGAGATTAATACCGGTTCAGGTGATGCAAGGGTTGGTACTATCCTAGCATATTCAAAGAATGTGGTAGTGTAACCCTTACTGTCTACCCCGGTCATTCTAAGATTCAGAAACTTATTTGCATATGTTCCTTTTCATTGGGAGGGCATAATTTCCTTTCTACCATATTTTTAAATTCCTCCCATTCCATGTTATAAATCTTATCACTTCCTCTTGACTGGAGGATAGTGTTCCACCATTCTAAGGCTGCGTTTTTAAACAGATTTGAAGCAAACATTATCTTATCTTCTTTAGCACATTTGCTTAATTTTAGAACAGCCTCAGTTTTCTCGATCCAGCGTAAGGCTGCAATGGGTCCTTCATTGCCCGAGAATTCTATTGGTTTACAGGACCAGAATTCTTTGTAAGAACAACCATATGGCATGGTTCTTCTTCTTTTGGGAATGGGCGCTTGAAGTACGGGTCCATTGTTCACGCTGTGTTCCGGTTCACTTGGTCGCTTACTGCTATGCTTACTTTTATTATTCGCTTCTTGAACCGTTTGAATAATAAATGGCATTGCATCTATAATTCCTTGTGCCACTATATGTTGAACGGCACTATTATCCATTTGGTTTCCATTGTTATTGTTATCCGGATTCTCATTAACCACGTTAATGTTACTCTGGTTATCGTTATTCAGATTATCCTGATTTTCCTCGTCGGCCATCTGAATTTTAAACAATTTACCAAATATTAATATCACAATTAATATTTGAATATAGCCAATCACATAACACGCACTTTTAACCAAAAGCGTCGAGCATTGCGACTTTTACTCTATTTATATAGTATGCATCATTACACACTAGTACTGAAATTTAAATTACAATACTGACTGAAATGTAAAGCTACAATAGTAATAGTAGGCATCCATAGTTTTTTTTTTAACACATACACACATATATTTTATTTTATTATTATTATTACTACTACCGTTTCTGCCATCACCTTCACTGATATGGATTCATCCAAAAATCCATATTACGCTCGTCGTATTTCCATACGAGGCGTTCTCCCACCTGTCGCATTCGATCACTGCTTTCTAAAATTTCCTCCCCAAAAGTCCTAAGTTCCTGGACATTTTCTGCACTCATTGGGGGTGCAGGTTCTAGGACTGGGTTTGGAAACTGGGGTACGGGTTCCTGATACGGAGGCATAGGGGCCTGGTACGGGTATGGATTTTCTAAAATTTCCCTAACATATGCATCACTAATGTTGTAGGGATCTTGAGGATCTAACCCTGGGTAAGCTCCTAAGTTGGGCATTGGCACATTTTCCTGTATTGGGTTTTGTTGCACGTAGTCCCTAACATCGTCCCACCAGGGGTCGTAGTTGTTTGGGTCTAGGGGATCTGGTGCAGGTACCCTAGGTATCTCCTCCGGGTTGTAATCAGGCATTTCTATCTGGTTTTCTACTTCCATGGGTTGGTCAGGATTTTGTGGTTGGGGTGCTAGCATTTGTTCCAGGTTTGGGTCAGCAGCAGTGGTTGCTAAAATATGGATATTAGCGATACCCCTATTGAGCATGTCCTGATTATAAGCATCAGTTTCTCTTTTTGCTGCGGCTAACACTCGCTGTTCCTGCAACTTTTTCATTCTTTTCCTACGCTCGTGCGCTCCCCTACTGAACCATCCCCTCTTTTTCTGAGGAAATGGCTCTTCAGACTGAGCCTTAAACACAAAGATTCCTTCTTCTGTGTCAGCAGAATACCCCGAGAGG
This sequence comes from Helianthus annuus, assembly GCF_002127325.2. Taxonomy (NCBI): domain Eukaryota; kingdom Viridiplantae; phylum Streptophyta; class Magnoliopsida; order Asterales; family Asteraceae; genus Helianthus; species Helianthus annuus. Next base: position 134,772,639 of record NC_035442.2, on the reverse strand, counting down.
GCAGGCTGAGAAGAGGAGGTGCCTTCGCTCCTAGGCGAACCAGACAGTTGACGATAGGCGTCAGAAGGTCCTTGGTCGCTCATACTGTAAACTAACAAATAGTCAGATAACACATAGCAAGAAATACAATTATACACGTATTTCCATAATTTATTTCCTAACACTTTGAATTTTGATGTCAGCAGAACACTTCTGTGGCTGAATCAGTGGCATAGCTCTGATACCACCTTCTGTCACAACCCCCGGTCCCTAGTTCCCGGGGAAGGGCGATCATGAGCCAGTTTCGGTGGTATCACATTTATTTATCCAATTTGGCAGCGGAAATTTTCATCAGGACCGTAGTTAGGAAATATTTAATCAGAGTAAACCACCATGTTTTATAACATTAAACATATGGGTAAAACCCAAGTTTTCAATACACACATTTCATAGGAATAAATCCTATTTATTTAATAAAAACATCTGTTTTATTTTTAGGTAACTTTATTGCCACTTTTCCAAGCCTCCAGTGTTGTCCAGCTGGCTTCTATTTGGCTTTCACATTTTGTTACCTGAAACGCGTTTTAAAAACATTTTGTCGGTGGGAAATACTGGTGAGTGAATCCAGTTTAATCAGGTTTAAATAAAATTCACAGTGAACAGTATTGAGGGCGATCCCGCAATTACATTTGTTTCCAAGTTATATTAATTATCACCCGTTGGTACTATCGACACCCGACTTGTGGAAATGTTACTCCTTAACCAGGTTGTAACCAATTTTGTATACAAAACCCCAACATACCCACGATAATTGTATTCTTACAAATACTCAATAACTGTCATTTGCATGGAAAGGTATTTAAGGTTTTGTAAAAACAGTTTACAAAAAGGAGATTACTCACATTGCTGTTTTAGGTTATTCTTTAGGGTTTCCTGGTGAATATCTATAATTTACACAAATGCACGTGTGTTAGTATAATAACCCATTTTAACATTAGTAATACCCTCCCCGAGACGGTATTCCAACGACTACGTCGGGCAGAACCACGACAACCGTTACGGAATCCTAGATCAATCGGGCAGCGTATCTAATACGTCTCCAGGGGTTATAATACTTACATCGTAGCAGAACCTCGCTATTTTAGGGGGTATAACGCCCGGGTATAGTAACGCCACTACAGAAAATTAAGAAAGAAAGAAAGAAGTTGAGCGAGACGGACTGAAGGCCGTTGCCTTCTATTTATAGGGCTGAAATCGCACTTTCTCGCGGCCCGCGTGAAGAACAGGCCAAGCTTACGTGGCCCGCGTCAACGCTGGGTCAACGCGTAGCTTGGCTGGGTCAGCGTATAGGTCCGCCACGATGATGACACGTGTCATCACCGAGCTGCGCCACCATTTGAGACACTCGCGGCCCGCGTTAACTAATGGAATCTCTTATGCGGCCCGTGTCAACTAAAGAATTCAACGGAGTCCGGTTACACCTTCATACGGCCCGCGTTAAGTTGAGGTGAGGTCCTACGCGGCCCGCCTCAGCTTAATTTTTAGTGTTTTTAATTTATTTAACATGTTATATCGTATTTTGGGCTTGGTTTTCACATACGGGGTGCATATAAAGACATATTGGGATGTTTTTAGGATATATTAGGGTGTCAGAAATTATGAGGGTGTCGGTTTTACCGAGGGTTGTTATATAGAACCTGTAGCTTATTAGTTACAACTGACAGAGATGATGTATGTATGAAATCGTATAAAAACGCGTAGCAGATAAATCCTTAGTGAGATTTTTCTAAGGACATCGAAGAAAATGAGAAACATAAATGTTTCGATTATTTCCAGGATTCAGTGATGTTTATTTAAATGGCAAGGATATACCGGAGGATACAATAGATTTTAGTGTATCATGGTCTTAATACATAATTGTATTAAGACTACTTGAATGATGAGTCAAACGAATGATGTATGATTAGGGTTTATTATTAGCACAGGCTACAAATTTATACAGATACTACAAGGTATTGAAAGAATTCAATGATTACGGTGACCGCACAAATTCACTGTTTTCGAAATTAACTGAAAGTTTTAATGAAGTGAATCTGGATATTCAAAAGATAGGATTTCCAAAGAAGACATGGATATTATAGGATTAATTCAAAGATGAAAGGAATGTTGGAGGTATGTTAGAATAAGAATTTAGGTACCTTTATCTGAACACCAAATTGTATTAAGACTTGGTTTAGTATAATGAATCAATAAATGAATAAATTAGTACCTCAGGGTGAAAATGGAATGGGATCAAATTTCAAAGAAATCGCCACCGCAAGGTGCCGTGTTTTAACAAATGATATATTGAAATTGAAGACTTTGAACAAGGTTACTATGATTCAAACAATGAGATTACCGGGAATATGATGATCTCAATTCATCATCTGGGATATTGTATATTGTGAACAAGTTCAAATAATTGAGCTTGGTTTGAACATATTCCAACAATGGATATATGTATTGACAAGAAATGGTTTCAATGAAAATCTGGTAAGTAACTTTGAAAAGTAACTCTGAAAAGAAAAGGAGTTTTCCAAGAAATTTGATGGCTCGATTATCAAAAGTCAACATTATGTAGTCATATAGAACATCAGAATGAGTATAACGAAATATTTAAAACTCAAGAATAATTGATCTTTTTGAAGTGAATTTACATGCATGACAAGCAATGCACGTATAACATAGGAATTTATCAAGAGATGAGACAAATAAGAGTTGGCTTTATAAAAGAAAATAAAAACCTTTTATTGACAAGGTTTCGATTGAAATCCAAAGTCAACTAGCTTAAGTACAGTCGAAACATAAGGGTTCTTATTTTGCTATCGTCTCCGATATTGTAAATATCTATGTGTTCTCCTTAGCTTCATCGGGGTTTCGATTCTCGTTGTCGAGTGCCTTAGATAGTTTCGAGCAGTAGGGACGAATGTGGCCTGGGTCTCCGCATTTGTAACATACATTAGTTTTCCTTCTACATTCTTCCTCTGCATGTCTAGCCTTCTTGCAGAAATTATAGCGAAGTGTCTTCTTAGAATGGTGTTTTCTTGCGTTCTTCTTGTTATGGTTGTTGCAGGTAGGCTGCGTGATTACTGGTTTCATTTCTTTATCCTTACGTGATTTTTCGAAGCGGAATTCCTTATAAGAATAGCTATAGGTTATGATTTTCTTCCGTTTGGAAGATGGAGTTTTGATACGAATATCATGATTTCCATTACTACTAGGGTTAGGTTTGAAGTGGTGAGTATGCCTACAGTGGGTAGTAGGATTCTCGTTTGTAGGTACAAAAATTTTAATAGCTTCAATGATCGAAGGTATGGCATTCGATATTTCATGGGCTATTATATTTTCTATAGTGTTTCTGTCCAAGGAGTTTTCATTACTAGTCTGAATTTCTTGATTACATGCCATTTCATTTGACATCTGTATTACAAACATGGTTAGATATACTTATTACAGAACTATGCAATTATACAGGCACATTTTGTTTAACACAATTATAGTCATAGCTCTCAGTATTATGCGTGGATATATATATATATATATATATATATATATATATATATATATATATTTAGATATACATATATACATGTTATTATTATTTTTTTTTAACATTTTCTTTCTATATATATCTTATCAAAATATAAGGAAAATGTATGTATTATATGTGTGGTTTCTTCCTTTGGTGTAATAGTTTTTCTCTATATTATCTTAATTTAACTATATTTTCAGAACTCATGATTGGGTAGGTATTCAAAAATAAGGTAAGAGCTTTATATGAAATTCCGAGATTCCCCGTTATTGACCTATTATTTAAGAGGTGGTGCTAGTACAGATATTCTTAAGGTATCTTTTAAATTAAAGTTGGGTATCCAAATAGATTTTGAGTAATCATATAGGTTTGCTTCTTTATATAAAAGCTTGTCCTTATACAGAAGATATTTGATTATTATATTGTAGATATTATCAAGAAAATTGTGTCTCGCAGATACGTATAAATATATTGTTTTAAATTTCCTGTAATATATACATATAATATCAATTTATGAAAATCCAATTACATTACTAATTTGTATCCGTTATATTGTTTATTTCCATAACTTTGTTTATTCCGTTATATTAATAAAATACATTTCTATTAGATAAATTGAACATAATATTTTGGAATAAAAAGGGAAATTTATCAAAAGGAATAAATTTAATAAAGGTATAATTCTTCTGAATTCTTTTTAGAATAATTTAATCTTTAACTGACAGCTTGACTCATTTTGGCTATAACATTGTTAGAACTTAATTCAAATTTTTATTATATCTATTTATTTAAAGAATCAAATAGATAATACAAAGTCTAGCGTTTGTAATTTGATCCTTAATATATTAAGTGATGAAGTATCATTCCCATACCAGAATATATATATATATACATATGACTTAAATATAGTTTAAAAATGATTTAAACTTATCAAATGATAAAAATTGTTTCTTTTTGAGATATATGTATATATTTTAAACCACATAGTTATACTGTACTAAATGTTTTTGTACATATATATTGCATGGATGAAATATCATTTATAATATGGATATATGTTATATAAAATATACATACATCTGACTTATATATAATTTAAGAAATAAGTTGAAGTTATTTCCTGTTGATATATTGGTATTATGTATTAAAATCATTTACACGGTACCAAGTTGTTGTACGTATTTCTGTTTCATAAATACAGTTTTGTAAAATATTTTATATTTTCCATAGTATATGTATATGTGCTTAAATTTTAGAATCGTCAAACTATGAATTATGAATTATAATAATTCTTATTTGTATAAGTTAAATTAAGAACTTTGTTTTATAGAACTCTTTTAATAACTTTGTTATTCAAGAGTCAAATATTTTATTCTTTCAAAATATTATTATTATTAGTTTAATTTAGAACAGAATTTAGCAATATTTAATTTAGTGTATTATGATGATAAATAATAACAATATATATTAAAGACTTTTATTAGAGAGCGTTTTTGTGTATTAAAATTTCTCTAGCATGTTAATTATTATTAATATTGACTATACTTATAATTTCTGAATATTACATAACTTATCAAATTTTGATGAATATGCTACATATTTAATATTTAATAATACTAAAAAGAATTATAAAGTGATTTACGAAGTACTTTAATTATTGTATCTAAATAATGCCGAAACATTATATTTTAATAAAATTAGTATCATTATATGTTTTTTCAAATTTTTGACAAATAAATATCTTTCAATCGAGTAAAACTTTTGGATTATATCATAAATCATAAAAGATACTGCTTTCATCGAATAATATTTTATATTATGATATTTAAGTGATATCGTACCGTTCGAATCCTTTTACTCCAGATTATGAACACCCGATCGGATCTGTCAAAAACGAGCTGACGACTACAGGGGAAGCGGCTGACTGCAGTCCCTGAGCCCAGCTTGTAGCAAGCCAAAAGTTTGGGGTAATATTTTATATCTTTAATTAAGATATTAATATCAATATCATTATAATTTATTTCGAATTGTATTCACATAAATATGTGGATATGGTATGTATATATATATATATATATCCCAAAATTTAATATTACATTATAAATACATTTCCTTTTTATTATTATATAGCCTAACATAGTGTAAGATACAAATAGGATTTACATATCCTGAGAATTTAAATGATATAAAATCATTTACATTTTATCTAAATATTTGTATCATAATGTTTACAAAGTATCTTATCTGAATTGCATTAATATTAAAATATTAATATTAACATTGTATTATTGTTATAAAATTCATATTGCATTATGTCTCCATATTCACATATGGATTTGATAGATATATAAGATATCACAAAATTTACTAAGACATGATATTATTAATATATATCGTTTATATAGATATATAAAATAGCATAACTGTAAGACACAGATATGGGTAACACATATTGGGAATTTAAAATTCGTTAGATGGCATAAAAATCATAATAGATATATTAAAATCTCATGTTCACAGGATAACACATAAGATATTAATTTCCTAACACAAATGGTTAAAGGTTTAGGTATTGGAAGAACACCTAAAGGGCTTAAACCAGTGGCATAGCTCTGATACCACCTTCTGTCACAGCCCCCGATCCCTACCACGGGAGCGGGAGCCGTGAGCCAGTCAGATCGGTGTTTATTAATTTGGCAGTGAAAATTTCATCAGGACCGTAGTTAAGAAATATTTTTATCAGAGTTAAACACCATAATGTTTAAAATAGATAAATGGGATAAAACCCAAATTTTGTTGATAATACATTTATTATGACAAGTGTGACGAAACCCGATTTTCATTTTAGTACATTGATAGGGAATAACCCTAATTTATTAAAAACAATTCTCCCTTTTAATTAGGTAACTTTTATGGCCACTTTTCTAAGCCTTCAGTGCTCTCCAGCTGGCTTTTATTGGCTTTACACTAAGTTACCTGAAACACGTGTTTAAAACATTTTATCAGCAAGAAATACTTGTGAGTGAATCTCAGTTTAATCAAAACAGGTTTCATCATTTTACAGCATTGAGGACGGTCGCGCAATTACATTTGTTTATATTTCTACCTTAGTTACCACCCACGGTACTGTCAATCAATGACTAGTGGTCATGTTACTACTCATAGTGTAGTAACAAATTTTGGATACAAAACCCCCAACATACCGACGATAATTGTAGAATACAAATACTCAATCACTGTTTAATATAATGTAAATCATTTGAGGTTTTGTAATAACAGTTTGCAAAAAGGAGGATTACTCACAAAAAAGTTTACTCAAAAAGGAGATTACTCACATTGTTATTTTAGGTAATTTCTTGTGGCTTCCTGGTTATAATCTATAAATTTTAAATAATGCACACGCGTTAGTATAATAACCCAATTTTACATTAGTTATACCCTCCCCGAGACAGAACTCCAACGACTACATCGAGCAGAGCCTCAACAGCCGTTACGGAGCACTAGATCAATCGGGCAACGTATCTAATACGTAACCGAGGGTTAAAATACTTACAACGAGGCAGAGCTTCGCTATTTTAGTGGGTATAATACCCGGGAAATATTTTAGCTATTCGGAATTGAGAGAGAAATTTTAGTTTTGAACGATTGAAAATGAACGTCGAACTCTCTATATTTGGGCTGGAACAGGGGGCTCTCGCGCCCCGCGAAAAATGAGGAGAAGGTTTACGCAGCCCGCGAGGGCGCTAAAGGCGGCAACGAATTTTGCTGAGTCATCCCGGGTTCTGACGCGTGTCATGCCACGTGGCACGCTGTGGTTTCGCCTGGTGTTGAGCTGTCGCGGCCCGCGACAGCTTCCGTTGTCTTCTTCGCGTCCCGCAAGCGCTTACCAGAACTTGATTTATTTGATTTTTATGGAATTAAAGGTATTTCGGGGCCATTTTTCGTATACGGGGTGTATTTAGGAGCGTGTAGGGTCATGTTAAGGGTTTTAGGGAAACTGTTACCTTTGTAATAGTAACTGAAGGAAGTACGTGGCTTTGATTTGTTAGATTTGTTGTCATTTCTATTTTCCTACCTATGTTTAGCTATCTTCGGACATGTAAATATATAAGTGTATCTTAAGAATGTTTAGGAAAGTTGTTATATTTGACGTCGACTAACCAAAGTGATTCGATTATTCCCAACGAGTTCGAGTACACGCTTTGGCCTAATAGACTGTGCTCTCACCGAAACACGATGAACGGCACTCATCCTTCAGTTGTCACACCCCCAAAATCCACTAGCGGAGTATCACCGCATGGAGGCGTGACTGACCAGATCAAGCCACCAATCATATTGAACAATGTAATTAAGTAAATAAAACCAACCACAATATAATTGGTGTCCAAAAGAAAGTAATCAACTTTAAGTTAACAGCGGAAGAATAAAATGTAAAACCCAAGCATAAGTAGTAAGTTCATAAAGTTTAAATGTTTAATATGGAACTCAATAGTCCATGTCCCACAACGATCACTCCTCCCTGTGCAAGCTCCATAAGCACCTAACGACCTGCAAGGCATGTAACAACGAGTCAACAACAAAGTTGAGCGAATTCACAGTTGGTTGTTTTAGTTTTACAAGTTTGTTTTAAAAACCATAAGTCGTTTCGCAAACCACGAGTTAACCAGTATATTTTTTCCCAAACCATATCCATGATCAGTGGGGGCTTCCCTTGTGAACCACTAGACTGTTACCATATCGACAACTGACGAAAGTAAGTTGTGCCCTACGTCAATGTCTATCATCATTGACTAAGTGCCCAGATCCATTAGTACATGCCCGTCCTACTGGCACGGTGTGAGGCTTGTCAACCCTAATAGCACTATTAACTAATGACCCGCTCGCCATTGGCCTGGCGATTAAGTCGATATAAAAATGAGGGACTTCATGATAGAGTTTTGTCTAGTAAGTTTAAGGTTGTTGTCCTACCCAAGGAGGACGAACGTATGTATTCTAGCCAAGGAGAATACGCAGGATTAATATTGGCATCCTACCCATGGAGGATGGCGGTACATATCCTACCCAAGGAGGATATGTAGGTTCCGTTTTAATTCTTTAACCCATTCCCAACCACCGGGAATCCCATGCCTTAGAAAGTGTGTGAACTCACCTTTGATTGCTCGGTTGAACTCTTAAAATAGCTAACGATTAGGGTTGGTCAATCATGTCCTAATATGATTACCATTTAGTTTGTTAATGGTTTTAAATAAAACACAAGGTTCCTACACGCATCTATCACATAACACGCACTCACGTTAACAGTTCACGCCCATATAAACATCCCATCTATAACCATTCAAAAGCAAACATACGATATTGCACATAACACTTTCATTGACATATAACACGTTAGATCATTCTTAGATAACCTACCCGACAGTTAGACACCCAAATTACTACTTATGTCGTTTCAGCTTTAACCTTCAAAACTGGGCTGTTTTCTAGCATTTTAATAAAATAGTTAAATTATTCCAAAAAGTCCCAACTTTTTAGAAAATGTTTTAAATGATCCAAATATTATTGTGTAAAAATATCGGGATCCAATTCATTACCAATATTTTATAAAAAAAATCATTTACCGGACTGCAATCAGATTCGTCACTTTCTGACTGCAGTCCACGGAAAAATTCATTTAAAATTCATTGTAAGTCCGATTGATGAAATTCCAGTTGGTGAATTACAACAACATCAGTGGCCATCTACAGTACAAATTTCGTGACCTAACTCTATCCAGGTTTCAAGTTATGACGAAAAACATAACACGCATTTTCTGCAGAAAGTACAAAACGGAGCTTTAAAAATAGCAAACGGCCTTGAAAAAATATGATTCCAGTTCCATTTGATTCGTTTTTTGAAAATATATAACTTAGACTTCAGAAAATGAGTTTTTCGATTTAAAACGACCTGTTTACAGCCAACTGAAGTTGGCTGTAATGATTGGACAGCTTCCTGTTTTCAGGTTGTTAACGCTCTAACGCATGTTATATTAGTTCCATTAACCTGTTTAGCGAACAACAACGTCACTTACACACACTTACAGCAGGTTATTGCCTAACTTGGATTTATTTATAAAATAGTTTATCATGAAATCACCATAATCACCAATACAGTTACACAAAACTCATGCCATCAGATACATACACCTCTACATATACTTTTACGAAATCAAGACACTTATCATAGGCATATTCATAACAACGATTCACATATCACCAAATGCAACCACATTAATTTAACCTTTAATCAGGACCACAGCCAAAAGACTTCATATTAAGCCATAAATCATAACCCTAACGAACATATACATGACTACTCTTACATATATAGTAACATGAACCATTACATTTTATGCTTCCGCTGTTAACTAAAGTTGGTTACTTTCTTTTGGACACCAATTATATTGTGGTTGGTTTTATTTAGTTTATTACATTGTTCAATATGATTGGTGGCTTGATCCTGGTCAGTCATGCCTCCATGCAGTGATACTCCGCTAGTGGATTTTGGGGGTGTGACATCAGTTATAACGTGACTCGAGTCATTGGAACAGTCGAGACTTTGGTGAGAGTTGTAAAATCAAAGTAGGCAGTGGAACGCGTCATTAAGGTGCGGGTTTCACCCCTAACTTAACGACTTCGTTCTTGAAAGTTTAGCAAAACCACGTGATAGAGATGGAGAATTTCGTCGAGATATGGATGTCACTTCTAACTCAACGAAGATTCTCGTGCTGAGAGTAAAATACGCGTATAGTGAGTGATCTTATCGAGAGTTCCTAGTTTTCACACCTAATCTCGACCCAATCACTCGGTTGTGTTATGCGAGCGTTTTCAAAAATGTGTGTATTGTGCTAGCCTTAGGAAAGGCGCTTAATACTACATGCCTCAGGAAAGGCAAGGTAATGTTGAAACCTTAGGAAAGGTTCCCCTTCGTACGAAGCTGGAGTATGCGTGTTCGCACGAAGATGTAGTTTTCGCGAGTTCGAACGAGAGTATCAAAAGTGGGCTCGTACTAACCCCTACTGGGTTCGCACGAGGTTGGTCTGTTAGTACTTAGACTATAGACTAGGTCAACTCTACACGACTCGACCTAATTCCCAATAGTTATGGCTCTGATACCAATCTGTCACACCCCAACCGATGGCGGAAACATTGGGGAGCGGCACTAGGTGAACCAGATTGCTCAAGAGAATCCATAACAACTATTAAATGGCAATAGTTAAAAGGTTCATTGTCCCATACCAATAAACAAACATTCTACAAACAGTTATCACAGAGTCACATCTCTTAAACAAAACAAAACAAGTCCAACAACCTAGATTTCTATTAGATGAGTTTCTAGACTGCCTATCTTGATTTCAGCATAACATTCCATCAACCTGCCACATACGTTAAAATAAAAGTCAATACATAAAGTAAAGGTGAGTACACAAGTTTGCATAGATAATAGTATAAAAAGCGTTTACACATAACCAGCATGTAACACGTAACGGGAAAAGCATGTAACTATCAACAATGATACAACCTAACCACGAGACTGCGTTGTAGAGTATGCGTGACACACGTTCCCCGAAGTGAACACGTGAAGTAAAGTAATGGGATCCCTAGCAACCCCTGTCACACAGGTGCTGAGTCCAAACTATAGTACTATCGTTGCTAGAGGCGGTTTAGTGTAACACTGTATGAGCATAAGTCTTCCTTAGGGCTGAGCGGTTGTAAAAAGAATGTCGAACGGGTTAAGTGTTCAACAGTTTATCTGAACGGATGAGTCCCATCCGAACGGATGGTCAACCGGACGGGTGGTCATCCGAGCGGATGGCCATTCGAATGGATGGCCATTTGAATAGGATGTGATTGTTTGCGAAACATTAAAATTTAAAGTTTGATTAAAAGCGTTTAAACAACAGAAATTGTCAAGAGACAGGTCATCCGAACAGATGGCCATTCGAGCGAATGATCTGCGTTTGAAGTTTTTTGTAAATTTTCTAAGTAAAAGTTTTAAGTTAGCGGAGACGGTGTGACGACGTGTCAAACAATGGAGATATACAAAATCCAGTTCATTCGGTAGGATGGGTCCAGCCCAGTCGGACGAATGTGCTGTTCTTGATGATAATTCATGTTTGACCCGTTAATCGGTCCATCACTACGGTGGAAATCCGTTTTCAAGCTGGCTTTCGACTAAGGAACGAGTCGAGAGTCTGATTGAGTCCAGATTCCATCAATATGGTGTAAAAACTGAAGAAAAGTTTGAAATAAGTTGAAAGGTGTTGAAATCTTTCATAACTAAGTTAAAAAGTGTGAAATCCTTTAGATCTTGGACCAATCTCAATTAAATGGTGCTCCACAACAGTTTGCCTAAGCAAAACGAGTGGAAACCACCTTCAAGAGGTCCAAATCAGGTGATTTCGGGAGAAAGTTTAAGTGTGTGGGTGTGATTTTGATGAAGAAGATGGAGTAGAAGTGATTAGAGATGAAGATTGAAGAAGATTCGGGGAGAAATGCTTACAAAATAGCCTTGAATCGCGATTGAGAGCTTGGGAGCGGATGAGAGTGTCAAAGTGTTAGAATAAGGCGTACGGCTAGTATTTATATGGGGAAAGCGAGATTTAAGGCGGTATGCGAGGGTTGTGTTCGGATGGCTCCGTCCGGACGAATGGTCATCCGGTTGGATGGTCATCTGGGCGGATGTCCATTCGGACGGCCGTGTTTGCGCGAGTTGGTTTTCCAACTTTGGTTCGTTTGTTAAGCGTTGCGTTGCGTTTAATCGAGTTGCAAGCGAGTGTTTGAGTATATAAGCGTTGTGTTGATAACCACATAACATTCAACAAGTAATCACACAAGTAACACACATAATATAAATAAATCCGCGTTTAAGTCTACGTTGAGTTTGCGTTGCGATTAGCGTTTAAATATCAAGCGATAAAATGCGTTCAGTAGTAAGCGTTATAAGTAGCGTTTAAATGTGATGACTGCGATTGAATAAGTATAGTAATTTACATTTAAAATATGTTAAACTGTGGTTTAACCCATTGCGTTAAATCGAATCCCAAGAGTACAAGCGTTTACTAAAGAAAAGGACAGCGGTAGGTAACGATCCGAAAAGTCAGGTTGTTACATATAGTCTGGTGGTGGTAGTGGTTTGTTATGTGGTTCTGTAAGTAAATAGAGAAACATAGCTGACACTGTACAGTTGCTTCAACTAAAAATATAAGCACTTCAACAAACATAGTTGATACTGTAGAGTTGCTTGCTTATAGGTAATGCTACATAAATAAATATGGGTTTTCTTAGTATGGAGGATCCTAAAAGACTCGAAGAAGGTTCTCGTCATGCTCCAATTCGGGCTGGTTAAAAGGGCGAAGATACATCGATGGAGCTAAGCATAGACAAGAACAAAAAAAGAACATGAGGAACCGCATGGTGATGAAAACCCGATTTTATTGAGGGAAACGAGTAGGAGGGTTCTGACTTTGGAAGCGTTTCGAGGTCTTAACATAGTAAGTTGAACTGCTACGGGAGTTTTATGGTCTATGACATGTTAATTAAATGATTATTACTTTGGGTGCATAAACAAATTATATGTATTAATTATTTAATAAATTGAACAATTTGTAAAATATTGAGTAACTATAATAAAGGGCAAACAGGGTGCACAAGGCTCTGAGTGTCAAGCCAGCTTTGGACTATTGAGTGACGAAAATAAGTAAGCAAAAAACATTGTGTTTGAAGTTTTTCAGGTCATGATATTAATAGATGCGCCGGAGCAATATACGAGCGAATAGATCATTCACCGTGGAGCGGGTGTACCTAGGAATTTATAATCAAAGATCTCCTTTCATTGATTTTGTGAGTTCGATGTGCTTCTCCAAACTTGTATTATGCTTTTTGGTTTTCATAGGTTTTCAGAACTAACAAATGAAGAAGACAAATCCAATACTTTAAGAACTAGTTGGTCTTTTCATAGAATTTTGCCAAACTCTACTAAGAGAGTGACAACTTAAAAGCTCTAATGATTAAGGATCATTCAACCACATAGAGTTATTAAAAAAAAATCTTTTATTCCTTTGTAAACCCTTGTTGATCTGTAACACCCTTAGTATTTGGACGGAATATAATTAATAATTATATTAGTTAAGGTACAAATCAGAGTTTATAAAAATTTTTCATCCTTTAAGGACCATAGAAACACATTAAATTACCAAACCTTGTACAATAGTGCTTAACAAGTTAAAAGTTAACCCTTACTAGTAACTAATCACTAGTTTAAGGGATTTAAAACATGATTAACAAAAGTGTTTACAACATAATAAAGTTCTAGACATGGTTATATTTAGTGCGGAAGCTTCAAAACGCGTGTTCGGTTCTTGACAACATGCTTGATCACCATCCGAGGGAAACTCATCCATACCTAAGGTCAAACACTAAAATATTAGTTTTGACAATAATACATTACGTTAAACGAAATTTAACAACACAAAGCATCAAACAAAACATAATTTTCCTGGGTTCCGCCGTAACTTACGGTGTCACCGTAAGTTACGGTGAACCTGGAACGTCCCTTGTTCTACCGTAAATCAGAAGGTTCACACCGTATGCTTTTGATGTCCACCGTAACTTACGGTGGAGCCGTAAGTTACGGTGGGTTCTGCATTCTTGCCTCTTAACCATTTTTCAACTTTAAAAGTTTATAACTTTTTACTCGTTAGTCCGATTTCGTCGATTCTCTCACCTACGAGTCTGTAATAAGATTACGGACCCAACCATATAACTATACATCACGAAAACCGAGATACCGACATTAGGCTCATAATTTCTTTGTTTCAATATCTACAACCCATTAACAAGGTACATGATTCCATAATTCCATCCCTAGGACACATTAGACATAGTTACCCAACTTCCCGGGCTTATGACCTTGGAGTATACGCGCCATACCATGGCTTCGCGTTTTCTCCGAACTAAACACTTTTTTTCTCGGAATTCAAGCATCCCGTTTCAAACGACACCTTCTATCAACTTCTATTGTTTGACCCGATATACCGGGTTCGTAGACTTAAAATGTCATAACCAATTTATTAATGCATTACCATCTATCACCTTGCAAAAATATGAGACTTTTAAGGCTCTACTCATGTGATTCGTTTTCAAACAACATTTTGACCCGTTTGGCTATCTAGTGAAAACCATCACTTTATTATCATACCAAACCAAGTTTCTAGTGTTTATTTTGACCCGTTTGATGATCTAGTGAACTTCGCCAGTTTAACGATACATCAACGCATCAATTACAATCCGACATCATTCACACATTAAAACTAAATGTTATTACATAAATGCAAAAAGACTAAAGTCACATACCTTTAAAGCACTCCTTTTCCGCGTGTATCTCCTCCGGCGTGTCCGCTCGACGTCCCGGATTCCTTGCCTAAAGAGTCTTACAACAAGTTTAGAACTCTTTCTTAAGCTTTAACACATCATTTAATTAACACGTTCAAATCTGCGTTTTACCAAACCTTTAACATTTTGACCCTAATTTAGGCGTTTCATCGAACACCTAGCGGGTCAACTTTTTACATGATCTAATTTAAATTCATAACTTGTATCTATCATTCCAATTCACTCAATTTTTACAACATACACATATTATTAGCATCAACAATCCTAGAGATTGTTTCAAAATCTCAAATTACACTAGGTAAAAACCTAAATCCTAGTGTTTATCAAGTTCTACTAACATAGTAATCACCCACTATAGTGATTTTGATCCATACAACCATCATGCAAAGATTTGACAAGGATTTATCTAGGGTTTGCTCCCCAACCTCATCTTACTCACAAATTTCATGTTTACTATCACCAATTTAAGCTAAACATTCAATTTCAATCATGAGTAAGAATTTGAGTTGCATCTAAATGACCTAATTTGACATACCTTAAGATCCCTTTGACGAGGTGATCACGATTTTATGCTTGGATTTCGATTTCTAACCGATTTAAGGCTTCAATTTGTGACTTTCTTGCAAGTTAGGGTTTGGGTGAAGAACCCTCTTGTCGCCCCTGCTTGTTGATCGACCAGACACCTCTTGAATGGGGTGTTTGGTTTGTTTTTTCTATTTTAGTAATTTTAGCTCTAATTTTTACAAGATTGGCCCCTCCATTTATTTAACATAACAATTTTTGTTGTTTTAACCCCATTGTAGGCTAATTCTAGACATGTTAGTTAACCAAGTTACTACATTTCTAGATGAGTAATTTCTCATTGTTTAAACTATATGTATTATTATAAAGTTATATATTTTCGGGATGTTACAAGTCCACCCCCCTTAAAAGGGGTTTCGTCCCCAAAACCGAGTTACGTACCAAATAATGTAGGGTAGAGCCGCTGCATTTCTTCTTCGGATTCCCATGTGGTATCCGCACCCTTCCTGTGCTCCCATTTAACCTTCACTTGGTTGATCCTTTTGTTTCTCAAACTCTTCATTTTACGTTCTAGAATTGCAATTGGCTTTACCGCATAGTTGAGGCTGTTATCCACCTCGATATCGTTGTAGTGGATACGAGCAGTTTCGTCCGCTAAACATTTACGGAGATGTGACACGTGGAATGTGCTGTGTATTCCATTCAACTCCTCAGGTAGCTTGAGACGGTATGCTACCTTTCCAACCCGTTCAACGATTTCAAATGGCCCAATAAATCTTGGGCTCAATTTCCCTCTTTTTCTAAACCGAATTATCCCCTTCCACGGCGATACTTTCAACATTACTTTATCGCCCACTTGAAATTCTATTGGCCTCCTCCGTTTATCAGCATATGCTTTTTGTCGATCTTGAGCTTCTTTTAAATGAGTTCGGACCAAGTCAACTTTCTTGTTTGTAATTTGGATTACATCGGTATGAGCTAATCCGCGGGGACCGACTTCTCCCCAACACACTGGGGTTCGGCACTTTCTACCATATAACATTTCGTACGGTGCCATCTTTATGCTCACGTGGTAGCTGTTATTATATGAAAATTCGACTAAGGGTAGATGGACATCCCAGCTACCTCCAAAGTCAATGATGCAAGCCCGTAACATATCCTCTAGCGTTTGTATGGTTCTTTCGCTTTGCCCGTCCGTTTGTGGGTGGTAGGCAGTGCTAATAAACAACTTAGTTCCCATTTGCTCTTGGAAATCACGCCAGAAATCCGAAGTGAACCGAGTATCCCTGTCGGACACAATGGATATTGGCACCCCGTGACGCGCCACAATCTCATTGGTGTACACTTCTGACATCTTTTCAGATGTATAAGTCTCACGGATCGGAAGGAAGTGAGCACTTTTTGTCAATCTATCCACGACCACCCAAATAGCGTCGAAACCGCGGCTGGTCTTGGGCAGTTTGGTCAGCAGGTCCATCGTAATTTGTTCCCACTTCCAAACTGGAATATCTAATGGTTGCAACTTACCGTACGGTTTCTGATGCTCTGCTTTGACTTGTAAACAAGTCAAACACTTCTCTACATACTTCACAATATCTCTTTTCATTCCGGGCCACCAATAATTTTGTTTTAAATCATTATACATCTTGGTCGCCCCCGGATGTATCGAATAACGAGATTTATGGGCCTCGTCAAGTAAAAGTGCTTTGGCTCCACACGTATTTGGAACCCAAATTCTCCCAAATCGAGTTTTTAATCCTTGGTTGCCGTCCTCCAAGTCTTTTAACTGCCCTACTATTCTTTCCTTTTTCACATTCTCTTCTTTTATTGCTTCACTTTGAGATTTCCGAATTTGGTCGAGCAATCCCGATGTCACAATTAGTTGCATCGATCGGACTCGAATAGGCGCATAATCTGTCTTTCGGCTTAACGCGTCCGCTACTACATTAGCCTTCCCGGGATGGTAATGTATATCACAATCAAAGTCCTTGACAGTCTCCAACCACCGCCTTTGCCTCATATTTAATTCCTTCTGATCGAAGAAATACTTTAAGCTTTTGTGGTCGGTAAAAATAGTGAACTTTACCCCGTACAGATAATGCCTCCATATTTTCAAGGCGAACACCACTGCCGCTAACTCGAGGTCATGAGTAGGATATCTCTTTTCATGAGTTTCAGCTGCCTTGAGGCATAGGCTATAACCTTGCCTCGTTGCATCAGCACGCAGCCAAGCCCCGAATGCGAGGCATCCGAGTAAACAACCATATCATCCGTTCCATCCAGTAATGACAATACCGGTGCTTGTGTCAATTTTTCCTTAAGCATTTGAAACGCCTTTTCTTGGTCCTTGCCCCAAATAAACTTTTCCTCCTTGCGGGTTAGTTTGGTCAGTGGCATGGCAATTTTGGAGAAATCTTGTATGAACCTCCGGTAATAACCCGCAAGCCCCAAAAAGCTTCTGATTTCCGAAGGATTCTTCGGTGGATTCCATTTCGCCACGGCTTCTATTTTCGACGGGTCTACTAACACCCCGTTTGCATTAATGACGTGCCCGAGAAATTGCACCTCTCGCAACCAGAAGGCACGTTTTGAAAATTTTGCATACAACTTTTCTTTTCTGAGCGTCTCCAAGACTTCGTACAAATGTCCTGCGTGTTCCGCTTCGTCCTTTGAGTATATTAAAATGTCGTCAATAAACACTATCACCGACTTATCTAGCATAGACTTGCAGACCCGGTTCATGAGATCCATGAAAGCTACGGGCGCATTTGTTAACCCAAAGGACATCACAAGGAATTCGTAGTGTCCGTACCGCGTACGGAAAGCCGTCTTCGGTATATCTTCCTCCTTGACTCTCAACTGGTGGTACCCCGATCTAAGGTCGATCTTGGAGAACCATTTAGCACCTTGCAATTGATCGAATAAGTCGTCAATTCTTGGAAGTGGATATCGATTTTTCACCGTGAGTTTGTTCAACTCGCGGTAATCGATGCACATACGCATACTCCCATCCTTTTTCTTAACAAACAACACCGGTGCGCCCCACGGTGACACACTTGGGCGAATAAAGCCTTTGTCGAGGAGATCTTGAATTTGAGACATTAACTTTTGCAATTCTGAGGGTGCAAGCCGATACGGCGCCTTGGCCACGGGTTTCGCGCCCGGTATCAATTCGATCCCGAACTCTACCTCCCGTTCTGGCGGTATTCCCGGTAGGTCTTCCGGGAACACATCAGCATATTCGCGTACTACCGGCACGTCTTCAATCTTTAGCGACCATTTGTTTGGTTCATTTGCGTATATCATGAATGCTCTACATCCGTGCTTCATGAGCTTGTAAGCTTTTATCATTAAGCACATAACAGGTTTTCCTTCTTTCTCGCCACGTATGATAATCGATTTCCCACTTGGAGATGTTAGTTTTATCTCCTTGCGGAAACACATGACTTTCGCATTATGTCGGGATAGCCAATCCATTCCGACCACTACTTGGAATTCTCCCATGGACATAGGAATTAAATCTATCGGGTATTCCTCATCATCTATGCTTATCTTACAACCTCGACATATATCATATACAAAGAAGTTTTTGTTGTCACCTATTTCTACCTCTAATGGCATAGGTAATTTTGTTAGTACAAAGGAAGGATGTTGAATAAGTCCATGTGAAATAAAGGACTTATTCGCACCCGTATCAAATAACACATGTGCAGGAATTGAATTTATGGCAAATATACCTGAGACCACATCGGGCTCCGTTTTTGCCTCCACTGCCGTTAACTGGAAAGATCTAGCTTTTGCTTTTGGTGCTTCGGTGTGCGCACTCTTGTCTTCCTTCTTTCCGAACAATTCCGGGCACTCGGATTTCTTGTGACCCGGCTGATAACATTTGTAGCATACCGAAACTTTCCCCGGGCACAATGCAGCCGTGTGCTCTGTCTTCCCACAAATAGGACACGGCTTGTCCTTAAATCGACACTCACCCTTGTGTCCCTTTCCGCACACTTTACAACTTGGCGTACTGCTCTTTCCTTCTTGTTTCTTTGATGAGTCAGTCATGCGTGCCTTTTTCATAGGGCTTGGATTTACCTCTTGTGCCCTTCTTTCACCCCTTTCAATTTGCTTCTTTAACTCTATTTCTCTTTCTCGAGCGACGTTGATGATTTCAGTGAGGGTTTCGTATTTTGAGGGAGTTATGAACTCCCGATATTCCGCGCTTAGCATATTATAATAATAATACACTTTTTGTTCTTCGGTTGTCACCAACTCATCGCAAAACCTTAGTTTGTCAAGAAAGGTTCCCGTGATCTTTTAGATTCGCCCTTCTGTCTAAGTTGGATAAATTCTTCCTTGATCCGATTGATAACCGCTTTGGGACTGTGATGTTTAAGGAATGGTACCTTAAACTCGTCCCATGTCATCGCCTTCGCCTCCTCACTACCAATTTCCTTTTTCTTGTTATCCCACCAATCTTTTGCTTGGCCCCTCAGTTGACCCGTGCCATAAGCTACGAAGTCGTTTGTGTCGCAGTGGGTTCTCTCAAACACCCCTTCTATGTCACTCAACCACCTTTGGCATACTATCGAATCCACTTCCCCGTTGTAGAGTGGTGGTTTGCATGCCATAAATTCCTTGTACGAGCAGCCCTTCCGTTCTCCGAATTTCTCCTTAACTGAATTGGCATTATCCTCCAATTTCTTAATTCTTTCCTCTACCACTGATAACACCGTGTTTTGGATCTTATCGATGAAACCCGACAAGCTGTTTTTGATTGCTTTTCCTACCTCTTCAGCAATCACTTCTCTCATTTGTTCGGTGACTCTTGGCACCGCTTCGTCATTCCCCTTGTCCGTCATCTTTAAACTGAAATGTTTACATTTAAACGTTAAACATTTCATTTATAACCTTGCTTCTTTTGTCTCGGTTTAGTCAAGTTCTCAACTTGCTTTAACCGTTCAAATTTGGTGTACTTTCTGGGTTTGAGTGTGTTAACACACTCTTCCCATGCACTTCAACTCTTTCTCATTCTTACATGAGGCATTATTTGTTAACATAAATTAATTCTTACCGGACGATCGATCAAGCTTGAACCGAACACTTTTGTTGACAACCTTAAGCTCTGATTACCAACTTGTAACACCCTTAGTATTTGGACGGAATATAATTAATAATTATATTAGTTAAGGTACAAATCAGAGTTTATAAAAATTTTTCATCCTTTAAGGACCATACAAACACATTAAATTACCAAACCTTGTACAATAGTGCTTAACAAGTTAAAAGTTAACCCTTACTAGTAACTAATCACTAGTTTAAGGTATTTAAAACATGATTAACAAAAGTGTTTACAACATAATAAAGTTCTAGACATGGTTATATTTAGTGCGGAAGCTTCAAAACGCGTGTTCGGTTCTTGACAACATGCTTGATCACCATCCGAGGGAAACTCATCCATACCTAAGGTCAAACACTAAAATATTAGTTTTGACAATAATACATTACGTTAAACGAAATTTAACAACACAAAGCATCAAACAAAACATAATTTTCCTGGGTTCCGCCGTAACTTACGGTGTCACCGTAAGTTACGGTGAACCTGGAAAGTCCCTTGTTCTACCGTAAATCAGAAGGTTCACACCGTATGCTTTTGATGTCCACCGTAACTTACGGTGGAGCCGTAAGTTACGGTGGGTTCTGCATTCTTGCCTCTTAACCATTTTTCAACTTTAAAAGTTTATAACTTTTTACTCGTTAGTCCGATTTCGTCGATTCTCTCACCTACGAGTCTGTAATAAGATTACGGACCCAACCATATAACTATACATCACGAAAACCGAGATACCGACATTAGGCTCATAATTTCTTTGTTTCAATATCTACAACCCATTAACAAGGTACATGATTCCATAATTCCATCGCTAGGACACATTAGACATAGTTACCCAACTTCCCGGGCTTATGACCTTGGAGTATACGCGCCATACCATGGCTTCGCGTTTTCTCCGAACTAAACACTTTTTTTCTCGGAATTCAAGCATCCCGTTTCAAACGACACCTTCTATCAACTTCTATTGTTTGACCCGATATACCGGGTTCGTAGACTTAAAATGTCATAACCAATTTATTAATGCATTACCATCTATCACCTTGCAAAAATAGGAGACTTTTAAGTCTCTACTCATGTGATTCGTTTTCAAACAACATTTTGACCCGTTTGGCTATCTAGTGAAAACCATCACTTTATTGTCATACCAAACCAAGTTTCTAGTGTTTATTTTGACCCGTTTGATGATCTAGTGAACTTCGCCAGTTTAACGATACATCAACGCATCAATTACAATCCGACATCATTCACACATTAAAACTAAACGTTATTAGATAAATGCAACAAGACTAAAGTCACATACCTTTAAAGCACACCTTTTCCGCGTGTATCTCCTCCGGCGTGTCCGCTTGACGTCCCGGATTCCTTGCCTAAAGAGTTCAATTTACAACAAGTTTAGAACTCTTTCTTAAGCTTTAACACATCATTTAATTAACACGTTCAAATCTGCGTTTTACCAAAACTTTAACATTTTGACCCTAATTTAGGCGTTTCATCGAACACCTAGCGGGTCAACTTTTTACATGATCTAATTTAAATTCATAACTTGTATCTATCATTCCAATTCACTCAATTTTTACAACATACGCATATTATTAGCATCAACAATCCTAGAGATTGTTTCAAAATCTCAAATTACACTAGACAAAAACCTAAATCCTAGTGTTTATCAAGTTCTACTAACATAGTAATCACCCACTATAGTGATTTTGATCCATACAACCATCATGCAAAGATTTGACAAGGATTTATCTAGGGTTTGTTCCCCAACCTCATCTTACTCACAAATATCATGTTTACTATCACCAATTTAAGCTAAACATTCAATTTCAATCATGAGTAAGAATTTGAGTTGCATCTAAATGACCTAATTTGACATACCTTAAGATCCCTTTGACGAGGTGATCACGATTTTATGCTTGGATTTCGATTTCTAACCGATTTAAGGCTTCAATTTGTGATTTTCTTGCAAGTTAGGGTTTGGGTGAAGAACCCTCTTGTCGCCCCTGCTTGTTGATCGACCAGACACCTCTTGAATGGGGTGTTTGGTTTGTTTTTACTATTTTAGTGATTTTAGTTCTAATTTTTACAAGATTGGCCCCTCCATTTATTTAACATAACAATTTTTGTTGTTTTAACCCCATTGTAGGCTAATTCTAGACATGTTAGTTAACCAAGTTACTACATTTCTAGATGAGTAATTTCTCATTGTTTAAACTATATGTACTATTATAAAGTTTTATATTTTCGGGATGTTACATGATCAAGGATCATTCAACCACATAGAGTTATTATAAAAATCTTTTTTCCTTCGTAAAACCTTGTTGATCTTACCCATACCCGGAGAAAAACTATACAAACCTATAGTAGCAGAAAGAATCATTATTAACACATCTCTCTACTCTATTAAAGGAGAAAGAGGATGACCTAGCTTTTGCTTAGGTGTCAACCAATGAGCTATGCCAACTCAGCTTGGCTTACTCCATTATTACATCATAAATATAACTTTTTTTATTTAAAATACATCACTTTCATTTATTTAAAATACATAATACATAGGTAGTTGAAGGGGAAATTCAAAATTCAAAATCAACTGTGCCTCCCATCCTTAAAGTCACCCAAATATATACTTTCAATATCTCTCTCAAATGAGGACCATCTTTCAAAATCCAATAGCTCTCTCTTTCTCTCTCTCCTTACGCTACTTTCTCTTTCTTTTCTGTTTCCTCAAACTAAAAACCCTAAACACAATCTTCAATGGAGAAGCCACAAGATGATGATGCCGTAAGATTAAAGACACCACAATCTTCAATTAGGGTTCGGTAACGTGTGATTTGGATCAATTTGGGTTATTAATTTTGGGATTTTTAATCATGGATTTTCATTACGATCGACATGTGATTTCGTTTCAATCGAGTGGTGCAGACAGCACATCTCAGATGATATTCTGATGGCCACTTCAACGACAACAAGTACGAGGTTTTGGGGGAATCCTATGATGGGAAACAATCATTCTTGTGGGTCTGTTCTTGGTGATTCTGTTTCAGGGTTGAAGGATGATGCAGGTTTGGCTGTTGAGTGGTCTGTTGATGAACAACGTAAGTTGGAAGAAGGATTATCCAAGTAAGTATTTTGTTCCAATTTTGTATGTCATGTTGTTACCTTAATATATGCTAATTGAGTAGATTATATTTAATCTTCTATTTGATTAACCTAATGCAACTTTCAGTTTCTGCACATAGAATATGTGTAATTAGTGTTGCAGTTTCTTTCTAATGAGCATTTTTTATATGAAAAAGTGTGTAATAAGATCTTGTAAAATGTATGTAGATTTGCTGATGAACCCAGTATTATGAGGTATATCAAAATTGCTACCACAATGCGTGATAAAACTGTTCGCGATGTTGCACTAAGGTGTAAGTGGATGGCGGTGAGTTATTACATGTTTTCATCGTATCGTGTATTCGTGTTACCTTTTATCAATTGACTACTTATGATAACATTAGTTAATGTTCATTATCGGCATATGCTCATTATTACACTACTATAAATAGCTCATTATAGTTATACTTTAATGGGCGGTCATAGAGGTTGCATTTTCGACCCGTTTACTTATGAATGGGTTGATTTAAGTTACATTTTCTTCTCTAACAGTCAAATTTGTAAAATAAAAGACGGCTAAATAGGAAATGGGTCAAACAGGTCGAAAGTCTCACGCCCTCATGGCCTACATACACTTTATATTCTATATGCTATGGCGTTTGATAACTAAACAAAAAGAAAGTGTTTATATATCTTAATCAATTAAATATAATCGTGTCTAGAGAATGTTTATGTCTTAAATGGAAGAAAGAGATCACACAATCACCTAAGAGTTTTAGGTCATTGTATGTTCTCTTTCTTACATATAACACATACACGTTTTATCGACGCAATAAGAGTTTACTGATTAAGATAAATAAATACATACATTTCTTTTCTAACTATTGGGCCATAAGATGGTGCAATAATCCATCATGTGTAATATGGCCCATAAGATAATGGTTTATGGGTTGAAATGATGGGTGCCACTGAAAAACAATGCATGAGTTTAAACGGGTCCAACTGGGTCAATCAAGTTGTTGGATAAGAATATGGCTCAAGTGGTGGGGCTTGGTGGTGATCTCTTCTTCATAGAAATATAGAATCACATTCTTTCTTTTTTTTCATTTTTTGATAGTAAATAATGGTTTTTAATTATCACATTTAATATATTGGTTCTATGCATTAAAGACAGACTTTGACCTTTAACCTGTATGACCCGTTCGACATTAAAGACAGACTTTGACCTTTAACATGTATGACCCGTTTGACATTATTTCCAAAATCTACCTTCAGAAGTCATACGACCTCCTAAAAAAGTGTTAAAGGGTCAATTAATCTTGTTGACCCACCCGTAATTAATATCCAAAATGTGATTAACTTCATGAAGCACCCGAATTATGAATCTTTCTTCCATATAATTACGTTTATTTGGTAAAAATATTAGTATTCTGATTATCGTGTGTTTTCAGGATAATTTGGTGGAATCATCCTCAAAACAAAGTATATCATCAGTTCCAACACTTAATGTGGCTCTGTTTCCTGTTACCATGAGTAATCGAACTCAGATTGATGGCATGACTTTTGAAGGTAATTATCTGAACTGTTACATGATTAAATAAAAGGGATTTAGAGATAATTTAGTAACATCAAGCTTACATGAAGATTAAATATCAAAATTGCATACTTTTATAGAAAAAAGGGGCTCTTTTTCTTTTTTATTTACTCTAATAATTGTGTGGATTGTTGATATGCACAAAATGCAACATATAAATTATATCAATTTTGGCATAAAACTAACCCTTTTTTAGCACTAATGTTGGAAAAAGTGTGCTTTTGTCTTCCTTTTGTATTTTCATGATTAAATGAGCTCAAATTAACAAAAGAAGCAAAAAGACAGCAAAATCTAACATAAATACAAGAAAAGGAGCAAAAGTGGAATGCCCGACCCCTCAACAGCATCTTCCCAAGCAAAACCAAGAAAACAGAAGACTGAACACGCCCCGTGCTCAGCGAGCACGGGGCCGTGCCCAAGTAGCAGCAGAAAGACAAACCTTTAGAAGCTTCTACTGCCCACCACGGGGCCGTGCCCAGCGGACACGGGGGCGTGGCCAGCTTCCTGCAGGCACATTTATTGTAATTGCGAATTACAATTAATGAAGAGAGAGACAAGGATGGACACAAGGCCGTGCCCAGCGGGCACGGGGCCGTGCCCGAGCTTCTGTTCAGCCTATAAATAGGAGTGTTTGGAGCCTATTTCAACTCATCCCTTGGCACACCACCTCTCTCACACTTCACCCACCACCCACCACCACCATAACACCATCATCCACCACCATCATCCATTGTCCATCATAGAGTGTGTGAGTCGTATCGGGATCCAAGATTGATCGTAAGAGTTCTTGACAATCAAAGGCCATGTTTGCCTAAGTCTCTTACATCACTTGGTGAAGACAAGTGTTTAGTGTAATACTTTTTATTTTTAATCTTTTGCACTTTTTAATTGGTTTTGTATTAATGACTTTAATTACTAGTTTCTTATGTTGAAGGTGATTTTTCCTTATCGTTTGTCCGTGGTGTCTTGGCATTATTTTACTGTCTATATAAAATAAAAGATTTTCACCATTCATATCTCCACGGTCTATATGGAGGTATGTTGGCTACCTGGTCGGGGGTTAAGGGAACGGTTTGGTAAGAGTCTTGTCATTGTTCAGTTTATAGATCCTGCAAAGGACCTGGGTCAAATTTAGTAGGACCTCCTTCAATACCTAAAGGTATTGGATGGCGGGGGTCCAAACTCTTTGACCCCCTCATAAGTTAAACTACTATTAAAACTTTAACCCAGCTACTTAGGACTGTATCCCTGCTGACTCAGACTACTTAGCTGAGGGTAACGTCGCCTTCAAAAGAGGGGCCTACCACATTATGCATTAATAACTTAATTAATTATCTTTCAATAATACGACCCTTTAGGATTGTATCCTTGCTGACTCAAACTACTGGGTTGAGGGTAACGTCGCTTTCAAAAGAGGGGCCTACTACAATAACTAAGATAATCTCTTAAACAAGTGCAAAAGTGCGAAAATAATCAAAGGTTACACTAACACACGAGTCGGATCCAAGTGATTCATCTTGTCTATCTGTTTTTATTTATTTTATTTTCAGCATTTTAGTTAGTTTTATTTTCTTAGTTTAAAAATCTTTTTCTAACAATTTGATTTGATTAGACGTTGAGGATAAACCGGTACTAAAAGCTCTTGTGTCCTTGGATGACCTCGGTATCTTACCAACACTATACTACGTCCACGATGGGTGCACTTGCCCATATGTGTGTTCTACTGATTGATGCAGCATTAAGTGGTTCAATAAGGCACTTACTCGAACAAAACAACCAACTTCTTGGTCAGGTCTCAGCTAATATCTCTCTAATGAAAGTAAGTGACATTTCTAAATGAGTAAAATGCCATTTTCGTCCCCAAGAGTCTTTACTTGACCATCAAGCCAGGGCCCGGATCATGCAGGTGTTTATATGCATAATTAATTGATCTTATTAGTTCATGTTTGTTGAAACCACTGTTTGGTTAAAACAATGTTTTGTGGAGAAAATAGTAGTTGAAACCACTGTTGGGTTAAAACTGTGGTTGGAAACCATTGTTGGGTTAAAAACTGTGGTTTGAAACAACTGTTGGGTAAAACAGTGTTTTATGAAGAATACAGTGGTTGAAACCACTGTTGGGTTAAAACTGTGGTTTGAAACCACTGTTGGGTTAAAACTGTGGTTTGAAACCACTGTTGGGTAAAATAGTGTTTTATGAAGAAAGCAGTGGTTGAAACCACTGTTGGGTTAAAATAGTGTTTTGTGGAGAAAACAGTGGTTGAAACCAATGTTGGGTTAAACCTGTGGGTTGACACATTTAAAACTGTGGGTTAAAACAATTTGTTTGATCGTATGGTTAATTATGAAACTGTTATCAGTGTTCTGTTATGGATGTGTATTTGTTTTTAGTATTATATGTAATTTGATGATTTGATCTGATTGAATAAAATTAGATAAGAGCAATATGGAGATCTCAGATGATGAAAATGATGGTAGTTTACCATCAGATTTTGATATGAATGAATCCGTTCATGAAGGTACCTCTTGATTTTACTCTATATTGATCTTGGTCAAATTGTGCACGAATGGGTTAAAACAATTTGTTTGATCGTATGGTTAATTATGAAACTGTCATCAGGAAAATATTATTATGACAAATATTGATAATACTGTTTGGTTTGATTTGGTTTAAACTGTGGGTTAAAATATGAGATCATTTAATCATCTGAATTGGAGTCTTATTTTTTCTGTATTATCTCATTTGCAGTTAGATTATGATAGAGCTGCATATGCCCGAAACAAGAAGGTAGATAAGGTGGCACAGAAGTTTGGAGCTGAATATGAAGACGTATTAAATGGCAGTCTTGGTTTCGGTATGCTGTTGGTTAAAACAATTTGTTTGATCGTATGATAAAGAAGCTTCAATTGAAACCTTTATGGATAATTTCGTCATTCCGTATCAAAGCTAAGCGAGATCCTACCGTACTTCCTAAAGGCAAGTGTCAGGTGAAGTAAGTCTTCAAATACATTCTAAGTTTTTCATTTGTTTTGCTAAGAAGATCCCATTTAGGTAGAACTGTTACTATCGGAAAAAACTGATGACATAATTAAGCCTATTATATCAATTTAATTATAGCAAATTATTGTTAAATGTTCTGTTTATGCTTCATAGTTCTGTGCACCACATGCTTATTGATACACATTGGCTAAGGGTCATTTGTAGAGTCAATAGACTTTGATTTCATGGTTTAACTAAGTTGTTATATTGATTAATATGTTATGTAAATATGATGATGATAAAAAGATTTGAACTTTTGGTCACAGGTGCAAACAAAAACTCTAATTATAGCAAAATACGATGAGCCGATAGGAAAAAGAATCTCACAAGTTATATCGCGTCATCGGATATGCAAGCTGGTGATGGGAATTACATTCTCAAAATCATCTTCAATCTATCTCTGTATGTTCTTGATTTGTGTTCTTGAATGAGACCGAGCCTGAGCTCGGGCCTAAAAATATATATTTAGTAAATGTTCGTGAGCTTCACTTATTAAGCTCGATCAGGCTCGCTAGTTTAAACAAACTAAAAAAATGTATAATCATTCGTCATCATTTATGGTTCTTAATTGGATTTCAAGTAAGATACTTTATCGACAGTAGATTATATGTGTTTTTTTTTTATCGTCAACATTATTTTGACCTTCAAACTCAACTCCACACAGAGAACTAACCTGTGAATCATTAGATACCTACCATAAAGTTGTGGCTGCCGTATGTGACGACACAACTGCTAATATAAAAATTAAGGATGATGATGAAGAACTGGTATGATTTCTATATCGTTTAACAAAGTGGTGGTCGTATTCTACCTATATCATTCCGAAAGTTTTTTATTTATGTCGTTTTAAAACCTTTTTGTTGACATGGTCAATTTTTATTCGACAACCCAAAGCTCTGTTTGAGCAAAGCTCTGTTTTTACAAAACCCTTTAAAAAAGAAAGATAAGGTCTGTTTCTCAAAATGTCTGATAGAAACCTCTGTTGGGCTCAACAGACGTTTGAATAACTCAATCAGTGGTTTGAACAACAGCTGGATGGGAACCCATGTTAGGTTGAATAGAGTTTTGAAGAGTAAAACAGTGCTAAAATATGAGAAGACAGTTGATCTGGTTGACTTCTAGAGTCAAACAATGGTTTTGAGAAACAGTGGTTCTTTTGTCTTAAGCAGTGTTTTAAATACACTTGAACAAACATTTGAACCAAAGAAACAGATGTTATGCTCCTCTTAACAGAGTTTTTGTTAACAATTGTGATATGATTTATCATGGTTTTTTGTACATATATTTTACGAAAAAATACAAAGAAGCTAAAAATTTTACAAAAATCTCGCTATTTACCGCTATTTGTCGCTACTAGCTATATGGCGACACATGAGCACTACGCTACGCTATTCGCTATAGCGGGCGCTATGCTCGCTATTAATAAATATGCCTCATAATACTCGAAGATCAGAAGCACCCTCTGTCAAGAACACCAAACCCTCTTCAACTATAGATACATCTGATCAACATGTATTACAAGTACCAAAACTCCAAGTTGTCATCCAATTCACAATAACAAACAAAAAGGTTAACATTCGTTGTCATCCTATTGGACAATGACTTTGAATGTCAATATGTATCAAATCCCCGACGATCTAAATGAACCGATAATTACTTACTAATTAATATAATAAAACGTTACTAAAACTACCCGTGTTTTACACGAGTCCGACTACTAGTTTGAATATAAACAATATCTAAACAAGATTTAGGTCACTAGACACCAAGTAATAGTCTTCTAAAAATGTAATATGTGTATATCAAAAACAACAAAACTAAAAATGTAATATGTTTATATCAAAAATAACAAAAGCACTATATACATGTCAACGGAAGTGTATAATTTAAGATACATACGCCGTCCGATTATATCCCATTCAAAAATATGAAACACAAATACATATTATATATAATAGATTAACCAAAAGCGAGACAATATTTTATAATATATAGACAAGTTTTAGGTCACTAGACACCAAATAATAGTCTTCTAAAAATGTAATATGTGTATATCAAAAACAACAAAACTAAAAATGTAATATGTTTATATCAAAAATAACAAAAGCACTATATACATGTCCATGGAAGTGTATAATTTAAGATGAGATGCATACGTCATCCGATTATATCCCATTCAAAAATATGAAACACAAATACATATTATATATAATAGATTAACCAAAAGCGAGACAATATTTTATAATATATAGACAAGTTTTAGGTCACTAGACACCAAATAATAGTCTTCTAAAAATATAATATGTGTATATCAAAAACAACAAAACTAAAAATATAATATGTTTATATTAAAAATAACAAAAGCACTATATACATGTGGATGGAAGTGTATAATTTAAGATGAGATGCATACGTCATCCGATTATATCTCATTCAAAAATATGAAACACAAATACATATTATATATAATAGATTAAGCAAAAGCGAGACAATATTTTATTTAGATAATTGCATAAACATACGTGAAGCTCTTATTACTCTTGCACTTATATTACATAACTCCCTTACATCTTTTATTCTTCAAGTTGAAGTTAACATGCAACTACACATTTGACTTAAGCTGAAGCCCTGATCCCTTGGCCCCTGGAAAAACTTGGTGCAAACAAAACCGTCTCCCTCTGGCTAAACTTGAGCTGCTGAGCTTCCTCTCGAGATAGCTGATACGCATTCGCCACAACGTCAACCGGCATGCTGCTGATGGCGGACACACGCCCTGCAAGGTTTGCTATCATGGCATTATCATTAGTCTTGAAAGACACCCACCTGCTTCCTTGTTCATTGGCTCTCTTGATCACCGCAAAGTTCTGCGGGATCACCACCACCTGTCCCTCACGGAGCTCGTTGTCGAAAACTGAGTTTCCTTGGTTGTCGACGATTTGTACCCTCAAGGCTCCCTCGGTTACGTAGAGAAGATTGTGGGCGTTGATTGTCCAGTGTGGGGATTGGATGGCATTCGGACGGAGTTCGCCTCTTTCCACGCTGAGCCGGAGGTGCTCGAGAATGGGGAATTTGAAGCTGTTGAGGTTTGCAATGCTGCCGGCTTGCGGGTTTACAAAGTCAGCCTGGGAAGGGTTGTCAATGTTCACTTTGAACTTCATGCTGCAGATGGTTTCTTCCACACCGTTGCTCCATCCGCCACGTCTGCCTTGCTGCTGCTCTTGTTGTTGGCGAGGAGAGCGTCGCTGCTCTTGTTGTTGGCGAGGAGAGCGTCTGTCTTGTGGTGGGCGGACTATTTGAAGGTCTTGTCCGACATTAACAATGTGGCCTCTCTGGTCGTTTTGTCCTTGTAGCTTCTGGGCGGTCTCTTGGTCGACGTTGAATGATTGTGCAATGAGCTCGGGGGTGAAACCGTTGAAGATGTTGCCGGCGTTCTGACCTTGCCCTTGCCTTTGCCTTTGCCTTTGCCTTTGAGGAGATTGTTGGCGTGGTTGTCTTTGTTGTTGCTGCTGGCTTTGAGCTTGAGCTTGAGGGTTTCCGGCTAAGAAGAATCTCTGAAACGTTACAAGTTTTTAGTTCAGTATATATATATTTAGGTTTAAAATGGAGTAGTTTTTTAGAGTATATATGTACCCTTTGGTTTTCGTCAAGCTGGTTCTCATGGTTCTGAGTATCCAAGAAGACGACCACCACAAGTTCTGTGTTGCCGTCGTTGTGAAGCCAGTGAGCTGTTCCGGTGGGGATGGCAACCACGTCACCCTCCTTTAAGTTCTCTACTTTCTGATGACGGTCCTGATTGCCCTCTCCTCCTCCTCTGCGGCCACCCTCACCGGAAAACTGTTGCTCCTGCGAATATTCATAGGTTTCCGGGCATCCCGGCAATATAACCCCCTGAATACCCCTACCTTTAAACATGCCAAAAACACTGCAGTTAGATTATTATTTTTAAACTTAATTTGCGACTCTTAAAATATTTATTTATGTGTATACCTCTCTCGACGAAGGCCAAAATAGGGGTGTTGACGTAGGAAGGCAAGAGAAGGCCACCAGGTTGAATCCGGTGTCGAATAAAATCGACACCCGCACACTGGAACTGTTGGTCATAGGCGTCCCAAATTTCGGTCACACCGGCTTCAGCTTGGATAACTTCGATGGGCTCGAGCGCCTCGATGTTTTGAAGCTGGCACTGGTTCTGTTGCTGTTGCCGTTGCTGGTGGCGGGCAATGCAAGTGGCAAAGAGAAGGGTAAAAGCTAAGAGCAAAGTTGCTTTGGATGCCATTGTTAAGTGGAATGGGATGTGATGTGGTGAATAGGTGTTGTGAACTAGCTGGTTTTATAGTGGAAGAAGATCAAGGAGGAAGTGACATCTAAGAGGTTATGCCAGGAGAAGATCAACATTTGGAGCTGAGACATGCTACATCTGTATAAGTAGTGTGTTTGTCTATATGCATCATCAAGATGATAAGTATAAATGGGATGGTGATGAACAATCAGCCATATCATGGCTACATTCTCTTTACTCTCTTTACACTTACTTTCCTTGCTTTTTTTTTTTTTTTTTAATCTCTTACTAGATGTAAAACCGTAAGAACACCATATAGTCTTTAAAAATTTTACATATCAAGCCTAGTTAACAACATTTGTAACAAAAGATTAACATTAGTTGTAAATGCTATTTACCATCACATTATATGTGGTTGTGTCTTAACCCAAGTCTTCCAAATTTCATGGCAACCGATAAATAAAGTCGTAATCTTATCCAAAATGTTATTTATATGTGTTCGGTTCGTTACATCTCAGCTTCGTACATCAATAAGTAACAACCAAGAAGTCCGTCATTATTTAAATAATCGTCATCGTACACCACACCGCTGATAAAACCATATAAAAAACGAAGACTAACACAAAACTTGAAGCATGTATTGATGTTAATAAAATATTACTAACATTATATAAATACACATCGACTTTAAATTAGGAGAAAATACATTAACAAAACAAATCAAAATAAATTTATTTGATTAACTAAGATAGTCGACATTTTTAAATTAAAAATGTGTAGCTCAGTTTGTTATAGCTTTAATTTTAAACCAATAGGTGTCGGTTCAATTCCCATTGTGAGCATGTCTCATTCGTTTTTAAGAAAAAATAATATATTGTTTGATAGATTCAAACCGGGACCTTAATTAGTACGAAAACATAACGCAAACCATCAGATCATAACTCCTTAATTGTTATATTGTTATGATCAAGTTAAAAAAAATGTTTAAAAGATTCAAACCTGGACCTTAAGTATGAAAAATAGCGCAAACGATCAGACTATAACTCCTTAATTGTTATGTCGTCTTTCTCAAAAGTAAATAAGGTAATGTGAAATTGCAATAAAAAGATAGTAACTTTCACCCATTGACTTGGTGTATTTTAGTATTTAGACAATGAGTTATAAATGTAAAAATTGTCCTGAGGTTTGGGCAATTTTTATACTTTAATCTAAAATTAAAACTTTTTGTAACCAAACACCCCACCCCCGCGCCCCCACGTTTCGTTTTTGTTTGAATTTCCATTCAAATGACAAACTTAGTTAAATTAAAGACTTTGTTAACCAAAAGGGTTTTTTTGTCTTTTTGCACAGTTGATACAGGAGTATTTTGGACATTTTGTTTTTTAATTTTCTTTTTTTATATAAACAAAAAAAACATTTAAAATATTTATAAACTAATGGATTTTAGTAAAAACAATCACTACATGATGCACATCTATTTGATAAAAAGCATGGGCGGCTCTTTAGGTGTGCGAGGAGGACTTCCGCATAAGGCCCGTTTTTTCGAGGGGTACGGGATTTTTTAAAAAAATTCGATATATATATATATATATATATATATATATATATATATATATATATAGGGTAGGGTTCCAGCGTGAACAACCTCCCAAGAGTGAACTGCGTGAACAGATATGAACCCTTGATTTCCTTTTTAGTTGTTAAGGGTAGGATTGTAATTATATAAAAAATTAGATTTAAATCATTATTTTAATAATTGAATTAAGTTACATCTTTCCTAATTTAAAAGACCATTTTACCCCTGGATTGGGGGCTATACGCAGCCCAAAACAGGGGTAACATTGTTTTTTGACCCTTTATATACGCTGCGTATAGATCTATACGCAGCGTATATAAAGGGTAGTTTTTTTTAACCCCAAACTTGTGGTAAAATTATCTTTTTGACCCTTTATATATGCCGCGTATAAGCCTATACGCAGCGTATATAAAGGATGTTTTTTTTGAAAACAATTTTATTCATTATTTATCGTTTTAGCAAAGTTCTATAATAAGAACTTTAAAAAAAACATTTTTAAATATTATATCGTATAGTATAAGTCTCGTATAAACCTCGTATAAGTCTCATATAGGTCTTGTATATGCCTATAGGACTATACGGGACCTATACTATACCTATAGGCCTATACGGGACCTATAGGCCTATACGGGTGTTCTATGGTATCCTATAGTATCGTATCGTATCGTATAGTGTAAAGTATAAGTCTCGTATAGGTTCCCTATAGGTCTTGTATATGCCTCTAGGCCTATACGGGACCTATACTACAACTATAGGCCTATACGGGTGTTCTATGATATCCTATAGTGTCGTATCGTATTGCATCGTATTGTATCGTATCGTATAGTGTAGTGTATGGTAGAAGTCTCGTATAGGTTCCCTATATACGTGGGGTCTACTTCATGTTTTAAATTTTAAATATATATATATATATATATATATATATATATATATATATATATATATATATATATATATATATATACATATATATGGGGTCTACTTCATTTAAGTTATTTTTTAATAACAAGGCATTTTATTAATTTTACATCCACTTAACACCAAAAACTAACCCCCATCCGCGCCAGGGACTATTCGGGAATGAAATTGCAAAAGTTGAGGACTATAAATGTAATTTTAGATAATTAGAGACTAAAGGCGAATAATAGGCAAACCACAGGGACTATCCTGGCTTTTTTCTCTACAAGCGTTCTTGAGATGTTTCTATTTCGGAGTTCCAAGGGCTTTAAGAGAACAGACTGGTAATTTCGAGATCATAGATATTATCTTATCCAAAAACGTTGACACAAAAAAACAACTATTGGAATCAAACAATAAACTAGATCCATAACTTAAAATCCATTCATATAACAAATGGCTCGATGACGCTGATCAACAACATCTACATATAAAAAACACATAATCTATTAACTTAATTTTGTGGTATGAATAATATTAAAGCAATACATACATGTTCATTCCTGTGTTAGCTGTTAAAGCTCAGAATCTTCGAAGCATATATGGTTCCTGGTGGCTGCAACCATATATAAAATAGAATGTAAAATTCCTTTTCGATTGTAGTTGTTCTGTCTCTTTTTTTATTGTTGAAAAGGAATTTTACATTCTATTTTATATATGGCGGTGATGTGTGGCGGAGGTGGGTGGTTGTGGTGGGTAGTAAATGGAAGAGGTAGGTGGTGGGTGGTGGGTGTTGTATAGTGTCACACCCTAACTGATGGCGGAAACATCAGGGCGCGGCACTAGGTGAACCAGATTGCTCAAGAGAATCCATAACAACTATTAAATGGCAATATTTAAAAGGTTCATTGTCTCATACTAGTAAACAAACATTCACCAAACAGTTATCACAGAGTCACATCTCATAAACAAAACATGTCCGACAACCTAGATTTCTATTAGATGAGTTTCTAGACTTCCTATCTTGATTTCAGAATAACATTCCATCAACCTACCACATACGTTAAAATAAAAGTCAATACATAAAGTAAAGGTGAGTACACAAGTTTGCATAGATAATAGTATAAAAAGCGTTTACGTATAACCAGCATGTAACACGTAATGGGCGAAGCATATAACTATCAACAATGATACAACCTAACCACAAGACTACGTTGTAGAGTATGTGCGACACACGTTCTCCGAAGCGAACACGTGAAGTAAAGTAATGTAATCCCTAGCAACCCCTGTTACACAGGTGCTGTGTCCAAACTATAGTACTATCGTTGCTAGAGGCGGTTTAGTGTAACACTGTATGAGCATAGTAACAAGCATTCAACAAATCACGTATAGCATACGGGAGCGGTTAGCGTTTATAAAGTGTTTGCGTTGTGTGTTGTATTTTGATATAGAACGTATGTAACACCCAAAAGTGCATTAAACGAAAATGGGTTCGAGTAAACTCACAATGTGTGTTTATCAAGTAAACAGCAGCTGGATTGGATTGAAGGGAGCGCGCCGGGTCAGCCTGTGCACGGAAACAGAAGCATTACTCTTCCTCAGGGCTGAGCGGTTGTAAACAGAATGTCGAATGGGTTAAGTGTTCAACAATTTATCCGAAAGGATGAGTCCCATCCGAATGGATGGTCATCCGGACGGGTGGTCATCCGAGCGGATGGCCATTCGAATAGGATGTGATTGTTTGCAAAACGTTAAAATTTGAAGTTTGATTAAAAGCATTTAAACAACGGAAATTTTCAAGAGACATGTCATCCGGACGGATGGCTAGGGCTGGCATATCGTGTATACCCGTACCCGATAAGACACGACACGATAAGACACGATACACGAAAGGCCATACACGAACACGACACGATAAGATTTCGTGTCTTTTTTTCAAACACGAACACGACACGATATACACGAAAATTACCTGTTAATACCTGTAAACGAACACTAATCATGTGTTACAGATATGAAAGCAAACAACGCACTGGGCTGAATATTCGAAAGAAAGAAAGTTACAGATATGAAAGCAAACATGATTAGTATATTAATCAAAGATATCATTAAGAAAATCTTGAAAACAAAATCAACCAACTTAATCAACCAATAAAGTTAATAACACAAATACACATCTTTATTAAAACTAATACACATCTTTAATAACAAAATCAACCAACTTGATC
Source organism: Helianthus annuus (assembly GCF_002127325.2). Classification (NCBI taxonomy): domain Eukaryota; kingdom Viridiplantae; phylum Streptophyta; class Magnoliopsida; order Asterales; family Asteraceae; genus Helianthus; species Helianthus annuus. The sequence goes on along the minus strand of NC_035442.2, from coordinate 134,735,318 downwards.
AACCAATAAAGTTAATAACACAGATATCATTCAACTTTCTTTCGAATATTCAGCCCAGTTGGCATAGTTTACAGATATGAACCAGTTTATTAAATTGACAGACAATTTCCACAAGTATTTCGTTGAAAAGCCTTCAATCGTGTACTAAACGGCATCAGTTATAAACAAAACACTGAAACAGTACCAAAATTACCTTTTTTTTGAAACAAGACTCAAGGAGCAGCTGTGCGTCGTGGATGAGTGGCGGTGGATGATTGGCGATGGATGCAGGCGTGGTGGATGACCGGCGTGGTGGATGACCGGCGGTGGATGACCGGTGGTGGATGACCAGCGCTGGATCTGGATGATGTCGGCAAAATACTTGAGAGAGTTGAGAGAGATTGGGTGATTAGGGTTTCTTTTTTTTTAACTAAAGAAGATTCAGTCACATTCCATCTATTTGAGTAAATGAGTAATGGTATATTTTTTATTTAATTATTATAATTAAAATCTTAACATGTCTTAACAGGTATATAACAGGTAAACAGGTATCTAACCTGTTTAGACACGAAAATTAACAGGTTGTTTCGTGTCTACCTGTTTAGTACATGATACCTGTTAAGGTCATACACGATACATGTTAAGGTCGTGTAGGTTCGTGTCGTGTATTCGTGTATTTGTGTAAAATTGCCAGCCCTACGGATGGCCATTCGGGCGAACGATCTGCTTTTGAAGTTTTTTAGAAAGTTTTAAGTCAGCGAAGACGGCGTGACGTGTCAAATAACGGAAATATACCAAATCCAGTTCATTCGGCTGGATGGTCCAGCCCAGTCAGACCAGCGTGTTGTTCTTGATGATAATTCATGTTTGACCCGTTAATCGGTCCATCACTCCAGTGGAAATTCGTTTTCAAGCCGGCTTTCTACTAAGGAATGCGTCGAGAGTCTGATTGAGTCTAGATTCCATTAATACGGTGTAAAACTGAAGAAAAGTACGAAATAAGTTGAAAGGTGTTGAAATCTTTCATAACTAAGTTGAAAAGTGTGAAATCCTTTAGATCTTAGACCAATCTCGATTAAGTTGTGCTCCACAACAGTTTGCCTAAGCAAAACGAGTGGAAACCAGCTTCAAGAGGTCCAAATCAGGTGATTTCGAGAGAAAGTTTAAGTGTGTGTGCGATTTTGATGAAGAAGATGGAGTAGAAGTGATTAGAGATGAAGATTGAAGAATATTCGGGGAGAAATGCTTACAAAATGGCCTTGAATCGCGACTAAGAGCTTGGGAGTGGATGAGAGTGTCAAAGTGTTAGAATGAGGCGTACAGCTAGTATTTATAGGGGGAGCGAGATTTAAGGCGGTGCACGAGGGATGTGTTCGGATGGCTCCGTCCGGACGAATGGTCATCCGGTCAGATGGACATCCGGGCTGATGGTCATCCGGGCGATGTCCATTCGGACGGTCGTGTTTGCGCGAGTTGGTTTTCCAACTTTGGTTCATTTGTTAAGGTGTTGCATTGCGTTTAATCGAGTTGCGAGTGAGTGTTTGAGTGTATAAGCGTTGCGTTGATAACCACATAACATTCAACAAGTAATCACACAAATAACACACATAATATAATTAAATCCGCATTTCAAGTTTGCGTTGAGTTTGCGTTGCGATTAGCGTTTAAATATCAAGCGATAAAACGCGTTTCATTAGTAAGCGTTATAAGTAGTGTTTAAATGTGATGACTGCGATTGAATAAGCGTAGTAATATGCATTTAAAATATGTTAAAATGTAGTTTAACCCATTGTGTTAAATCGAATCCCAAGAGTACAAGCGTTTACTAAAGAAAAGGACGGTGGTAGGTAACGATCCGAAAAGTCGGGTTGTTACAGCCTCCCCTACTTTAGGAAATTTCGTCCCGAAATTAAGGAGCAGGCGTAACAAAGAGTTGTGGATATTTAGCTTTCATATCACTTTTGAGTTCCCAAGTGAACTCGGCGCCGCGTTTGCCTTCCCAGTGAACCTTCACTATAGGAATGCGAGAGCGTCAAAGTTTCTTGGTCTTTCGATCCATGATTTCTACAGGATTTTCCACAAAGTGTAGGGTCTCGTTTACTTGTAAGTCTTCAAGAGGCAGGTGAAGATTTTCTTCAGCTTGGCACTTTTTGAGGTTCGAGACTTGGAAAGTCGGATGTACGTTGCTGAGTTACTCCGGTAATTCGAGTCAGTAGGCCACTTTGCCAATTCTTTCCAGAATCTTAAAGGGACCCATGTATAGCTTTCCTTTCTTGCCAAATCGGATTACCCCCTTCCAAGATGAAACCTTTAGGAGTACGTGATCACCAACTTCAAACTCAAGGGGCTTACGGCGTTTATCGGCGTAACTCTTTTGATGACTCCGAGCTTTTAGGAGATTTTCTCATATCTGGAGGATCCTGTCAGTCGTTTCTTGTAATAACTCAGGACCGGTGATTTGAACGTCTCCGATCTCGTGCCATACAATAGGCGGTCGACATTTTCTGCTATATAATGCCTCAAAAGGTGCCATTTGAATACTAGTGTGATAACTGTTATTGTACGAGAATTCTACTAAAGGTAAATGCAAATCCCAGTTACCACCAAAATCTATAACGCACAAACGAAGCAGGTCTTCAAGGGTGCGGATCGTACGCTCTGTCTGACCGTCGGTCAAGGGATGAAATATGGTACTGACATTAAGAGTTGTACTGAGAGCGGACTGAAAAGTCTCCTAGAGACATGAGGTAAATCGACCATCGCGGTCAAAGATGATGTCACGAGGCGTCCCATGTCGACAAATGACTTCGTCGGTATAGATTCATGCTAATCGTTCTACCTTAAAGTCTTCCCGTATCGGTAAAAAGTGAGCGGATTTTGTAAGACGATCAATGATAACCCAAATGCTATCGTGACCTGATGGCGTACGAGGGAGTTTCGTAATGAAGTCCATAGCTATACTCTCCCATTTCCACGTCAGGATCTCGGGTTGTTCGAGGCGCGTCGCTCTTCGAGTCGACAGAAGATTTGCTGCTGACCTTATTGATTTCACTGACAATCTGAGGTATGACCTTGGCCATTTCCTTGGCCACAAGTGAAGCAATACGCTTGTCAGCATGGTTTCGTCGGGCAGCACGTTGAGTGTAGGATCCAAATGACGACATTGTGGAGTGCAGATTCTGCAGCAGACGTCGTCATATGAATTAGACGAGATTCGATTATGTAGGGTTTTGTTTTGGAACTTTAGCGTTGCATACATATACTTGTTATTATTATTATTATTATTATGTAAAGCTCAGGAACACGTAGGCACGTAGGCATATAAACCACATAAGCACGTATACACATAGGCACATAAGCACGTATGAGCACATAATTCACATATTTTGCACGCATTCCTACATATTTTGCACGTATTCACCTACATTTTTTGCATGTATTCACCTATCTTTCAAGGGCACGTAGCGCGGTCGAGAGTTGCGAGCGTTAGCGAGTAGGGTAAGCAGATAACATAGCGTATGAGAGTTCTTAGTTTGGTTTGCGATTAGTTAGCGTTTTAGATTAAGGAGTTGTGCGCGTTGTGCGGAGAGAGAAGCGTTAAATCGAAACCATCAGCATAGAATTTTGACTCTCGCAACCTAAGACGCAAAATCGTGATAAAAATCGATAACACGTAAAATCGGTGATTGCAGGCTAGAATTCAGGGGGAGTGTCCTGGGTGTTTGATATCACAGCCCCCGATCCCTGCCCCAGGAGCGGGAGATGTGAGCCAGTCAGATGGTATCGGTGTTTATTAATTTGGCAACGGAAATTTCATCAAGACCATAGTTAAGAAAATCTTTTTATCAGAGTTAAACACCATAATGTTTAAAATAGATAAATGGGATAAAACCCAATTTTTGTTGATAATACATTTATTATGACAAGTGGGACGAAACCCGATTTTCATTTTAGTACATTGATAGGGAATAACCCTAATTTATTAAAAACAATTTTCCTTTTCAATTAGGTAACTTTTATGGCCACTTTTCTAAGCCTTCAGTGCTCTCTAGCTGCCTTTTATTGGCTTCACACTAAGTTATCAGAAACACGTGTTTAAAACATTTTATCAGCAAGAAATACTTGTGAATGAATCCCAGTTTAATCAAAACAGGTTTTATCATTTTACAGCATTGAGGGTGGTCGCGTAATTACATTTGTTTAGATTTCTACCTTAATTAACACCCACGGTACTGTCAATCAATGACTGGTGGTCATGTTACTACTCCCAGTTTAGTAACAAATTTTGTATACAAAACCCCAACATACCGACGATAATTGTAGAATACAAATACTCAATCTGTCGCAACCCCCGTTCCCTAATTACCCAGGAACAGGCGGTCGCTGCCAGTTTCAGTGGTATCGGTATTTATCATTTTGGCAGCGGAAATTACATCAGGATCGTAATTAGAAAATATTTGATCATTACAAACTGATTTATAGGGATGGACCCTATTTTATTGAATTAAAACATCTTCTTTATTTAGATAACTTTTATAACCACTTTTCCAAGCCTTTAGTGCTGTCCAGCTGGTTTATATTTGGCTTTCACATTTTGTTACCTGAAACGCGTTTAAAACATTTTGTCAGTGGGAAATACTGGTGAGTGAATCCCAGTTTAATCAAGAAGAGTTTTATCTTTTAACAGTATTGAGAGCGATTACATTGTTTATATCTACACAATTACTCATTCAGTACTGTCAATACTGACTGGTGGGTCATATTACACATCGGCTAACTCTTTGTCCAATGGTAACGTGTTCCACATTTTGTATATAAAACCCCAACATACCGGCAGTAATTGAAGAATTATAAAGACTCAATCACTTCTAATCACATTATAAAATATTTAAGGTTTTGTAAAAATAGTTTACAAAAAGGTTTACAAAAAGGAGATTACTCACATTGCTGTCTTAGGGTTTTCCTTAAGGATTTCCTGGTGATTATCTATAATTTACACAAATGCACACGCGTTAGTATAATAACCCAATATTTACATTAGTAATACCCTCCCCCAGACGACATTCCAACGACTACGTCGGGCAGAACCGTGATAGCTGTTACGGAACCCTAGATCAATCGGGCAGTGTATCTAATTTCAAAGTAGAATTTTGAGAGAGAGAAAGAAAGATTGAATGGTTTGAAACTGAGGCTGAAGGCCTCTATTTATAGTGCCTGTTCGCCTTTCGTCGCGGCTCGCGAGGCTCCCTAGGGTAGGCCCTAGGGTTGCTGAGTTGACCACTAGGCTCAACACAACTGGGACACGTGGCGGCCTCGAGGCTTGCCTGGTGTCTAGGTTGTCGCGGCCCGCGTAAGACCAAGGGGTGGTCTTCGCGTCCCGCCAAGAACTAATAAAAATTGTTTTTATTTTATTTTTAATTATATATAGTATTTTGGGCTCGGTTTTCATATACGAGGTGTGTTCTAAGACATATTGGGATATTTTAATTATTTTTAGGGTGTCGAAAATTTTTGGAGGGTTGTTATATCCTCCCCACCTTGTTTTAGAACTCGTCCTCGAGGTCTACTGGAATAGATGCGGGTATTTCCTTTGCATTTCTGATTCAAGCTCCCATGTGTATTCTGGTCCTCTTTTGGAGTCCCATTTCACTTTGACCAGAACTAATCTCTTGTGCTTGAGGTTCTTAACTTTCCTGTCTTCAATCTGTAGAGGCTTCTCTACAAATTTAAGTTGTTCATTTACCTCAATGTCCTTAAGAGGTACTACCAGTGATTCATTAGCTAAGCGTTTCTTGAGATTAGATATATGAAGTACATCATGTATTCCTGCCATTTCCTCTGGCAGTTGTAGCTGATAAGCTACAGGTCCTATTCTTCTAATAATCTCAAAAGGTCCAACATACCTGGGGCTTAGCTTTCCCCTCTTGATGAATCTTACCACTCCTTTCCAAGGAGAGACTTTCAATAACACTTTGTCTCCTACCTGAAATTCCATCGGTTTTCGTCTGTTATCAGCATAACTCTTTTGTCGGTCACGTGCTGCTTTTAGTCGTTCCTTGACTTGAACAATCTTGTCAGTTGTTTCTTGCACTATCTCAGGTCCGGATATTTGCTTTTCTCCAATTTCTGCCCAACAGACTGGGGTTCGGCACTTTCGTCCATAAAGTGCTTCGAATGGTGCAGCATTGATACTTGTGTGATAATTGTTATTATAAGAAAATTCTATTAATGGTAAGTGATCGTCCCAATTACCTCCAAAATCAATTAAACAAGCTCTAAGCATGTCTTCCATCGTCTGAATTGTCCTTTCTCTTCGTCCGTCCGTTTGAGGATGATATGTTGTGCTTAGATTTAGCTTGGTTCCCATTGCTTTTTGGAAACTTGTCCAAAAATGAGAGGTAAAACGGCTATCTCTATCAGAAACTGTAACACCCCAAAAACCCGAATTATTAAATTGCTAGTATGTTACCATGATCGATAGAATGAAATATAATAACTAAGTTATTAAACCTAGTTAAGTAACTAGGTAAAACAAGTAGGGAAGTAATTTGAGTGACAATTGTGATCAAGTAACAAACTTTAAGGGCCAAGATTGTCAAAAAGGAGAACTTGAGTTATTAAAACAAAAACTCCACACACACACTAGGTGTGTGTGCGTATGAACGATCAGGAGAAAGGGAGAAAGGGGTGCAAGCCCTAATTCATGAAAAATCTTCAAATTGAAGGGGAAATTAAGCTCAAGTCCGATGCATGAACTCGTTTTCTTGATGATATAACCCTAGCAAACATGTGGTAAGTTGTAATTTATGATTTGATGATCTTGCTATGAAGTGGGTTATGATCAATCCATGAATTTGTATGAAATTGATCATGTAGATGTGTTAGAATCACAATATAGACCATGAACTATGCAAAATTCTAAGTAATTTGATGATTTTGGATGAAACCCACTTGTAATAGTGAAAATGATGATATGGATAATCATGCATGTTCAATAAGATTGATGTATGATGTTGTATGTAATGAGTAATTGTTAGTTAATTTGGGTATAGTATGAAAATTTCATGATTCTAATGGAATTTGATGATCTTGGTATGAACTAGTAATATTGTGCATAAAATACTTGTACCATGTGCCTAGGAAGTAGTATGCACTCCAAGTGTATGATGAAATGCCTAAGTGAAGCAAGGATGTGAGATTTTAGGAAGTGGCTTGATATATATGAATGACGTATGATGATGATGTAACTATTAGTATACTAACTTAAAGAATGTGCTTTAGATGGAACTAGTACAAGAATTCGGGTTGAATGTATGTGTTGGTCAAGATTATGCATTAGAGGCTTCTACATTGTGCTTGAACGAGCGATGCTCACCATGTGTTTGTATTAATCACTTAATTGCGATCAAGAAGTGAATGTGTATTTAATGTATAACATATGACCATATTAGTAAAGGATGATGTTATGAATTACATTAAGTTTTCTAACTTAGCAATATTGTTGTCAAAGTGTAGAATCATGAAAGCATAAGTATGTGTAAATTGATTATGTGTAAATTATGAATGCGACTAGGTGATCCTGTAGTTGTATGTGTCAAACAACATTATGTATGAAACGAATGTGATATTATTAATATGCTCTACTATATTAATATGAATGCTTCTTCAAAGGTTAGAAGTTATATGCTAGAAGGTTGACTTTCTGAAAGTCAACCGAGGGATTATAGTATGGTTAGGCATTTTGACACAAGCATAAGAATCAAGAGATCATGGAAAGTGTGTTAGACCAATTATGTGTTATATGTGATAATGAATTTGGATTTCGAAGATGTTGAATAATGTGGTTGACAAATCATGTCATATGCATGTTAGTGAAAGTCAATGTTGATAAGAGTTGGTAAATGTGTGTTGATTTGAATGGGCATGAATACTAACGTTATTATGGCATGACGACATGAAGAATTTGTAGGATCGTATGGCGACCCGAATAAGTCGATCAGAGGCGTTTTCGTCAATTACAGGTGCGGAATAACAAGTAATCAACGTAGGAATAGCATACAATTCACTTTAAACACTTTCTGTATTGATTTTACGGTAAATACAAACAGTTCTCGATCCGGCAGCACTTCGGTACGAGATTCAACCAAATGTTACAACTGAGATCGCCCCAAGGGTATATATAGGGCTTTGGGACCGCTTATTGGACAGGCCCAATAAGCGGCCCAGAGACACATGAGCGGTTCACACAAGTTACCACTCGAGCGACCCTGACATGTTCATACGAGCGACCCACATATCCTAATTGACCTATGAGCGATCCAACATGTCTAATACTATACAATTTCAGAATTTCTCGAATTATGTGCCCAGATCTAACGTCTAAGACTTATGACTCGATACAAGACGTAATCAGCAGATGTAGTGCACCAACAGACTCCCCCTTAGATGTTGATGGAGTCGACTATCGAGTCACACCAATGCTGTGTCTTCACATCTTCAGTCTTGATCAGTCTTTGGGCTTCTCTCTCTATATCTTCAGACTCCCCTTCTCGATTTGCTGGCATTCCTTTGATCTTCAGCAACATCTTCAGGATCGACGTTTGGCTATTCTGCATAAACTCTACCTCAAAGTAAATATCTTGCACATAAATTTCAAACCTCTATCACTGCACCAATTCAGTCTCTTCTTCAAAACAAACACAGATTTTGATGAACCACTTGAAAGGTTAGATTATAAAACAGTTAATTTCACACAAACACTCCCCCTCAAGTATTGCTCATCATGTTTAGCACTCGAAATTTTGAAAATCAGCTATTCAACATCAGTTGTCGGAAATCTTTTTGACTTTTCAAAATTTTATGCTAAAACACACCAAAAATCTTTTTGAATTTTTCTGAAAGAAAAATAAAATGCAGAAATAAATTATTTACAGACAATATTTTTGTGAGCTCGTGCAAGAGGATCATATCAGTTATGAGACAAATCACCAACACCATTAAGCTTTAAACATTCTCAGTTCTAAACAATTTACCTAGATTGTCAGTATGTTTGTCCACTTAAATTTTCAACACAAATTTCAATCGATTCGAGATACGATATTAATGTTTTAGAGACTTAAACTTAATTGTGTATCACTCCACTTGAATATACTCCCGTATCCAGATCCCAAATATTCAGTCTTACAGGTGAGTATACCACAGATGATATCTGTAAAGGGGTAGATGCGAAACCGTGAGAGCTCAGGTCAGAACTTCCGTTCAGCAGAGAGATGACGGCTCGACTTTTGGTGGGTCCCCTTTAGAGGATCTTTTTTACAACAGCAATGACTATCAATTTTATTGTTTAATCAGATTGCTGAGGGCGGCGCTTTTTCAAGCATTTGCAGAAAGCATTATCCGGGGACTAGGTCAGTACTTCCATACAGCAGAAGTCCCGGGATAATAAGCCAGATATCACTGAGTATAAAGACCTAGTATCTCAGAATACGGGACCTTTCAAACAAGATTTCGGGGGTTACCCATATATCCAAGAATAGTTACCCACGAATCAAGTAAGTTTGATTTAGGTTTATATCTCGTTTCAATTTACTAAATATGCGAAAATCTACTGACACATCCGCAGTAAGATCGTTTATCACATTTTGACTTTCCAATTCTTTAGCATGTCGTGATAGTCTACTGATGTACTATCATTTCCTCTTTTATGCAACAAAAACTCATTTTTCAGTTTTATCATGTTTTTTACTTTTTCAAATTTTCTGATGTTTTTGGATTTTCTAAAAACTCTTACTCCCCCTAAAATTCAAATACATCTAATGAAAATTGAAAACAAACTGTACATAACATGACAACTGATATCAAATCTCCTCAATTCGCCATTCACTCGTACATAAACAATCAGAACTCCCCCTATCAACAAACTATTTTCCCATTTAGATTTCAAAACACTTAAGTTTGTTTTAATCAAAATGGTTTTTCCGGAAAATAAGTTTGATTGATTTTACCAATTGTAAATGACCAATTGTAGGATTAACAACAAATGATTGGGGTGTGGTTCATCATCTTGTCTACCAATCAATGTAGGAAAATACAAGTACAACTTAATGTCCTTGATTTACCATTTGCATTTCAGAAACCTCTGTACCAATTGTAAGAAATACACAAACAAACCTCTTTACCGTTTGAATGACGTTACCGAATACAACTCTAAGAAATATGCCGATTCATGCTCCACGCTTACCAACCTGGGAGCTCGGGCAAGTCCTGAGACTTACTGTTCGAAATATGTACCATCCCAGTCACAAACCAGGGATGGTTCAACTTTTTCCTTCTTTGTCTTCTTCTCATAAAATTCTTTAACCCCTTTGACTTTTTGATCAATCATTTTGCCAAAGATGTGTTTTACCTTGGGGTTAAAGACCTTCTCAGCATCAAATTCCTGTTCATCATGATAAAATTGATTAGAAATCTCAACTTTACCAATTTTCTTTTTATAATTTTCAGCCCGAAGTGACGGAAACTCATCATCACTAACACTCGGAACTGAGTTCTCAACTTTTACATCAGCTTCACATTTTAAGACAACTTGTGGCTCAATTGACTTTGTGTAATCAGTTTCATCACCTGAAGATAGCTCCTCTGATTTCGATCCATCAGAATCATCGCTAGAGCTTTCACCAACCTTCTTAACAACCCATTTCTGATTGTCAGATTTGGCTCTCTTTTTGTAAAACTTGTTCGAACTCTCACCAATTTCAAAAATAGAATCTTTAAACAGTTTTGTTCTATCAAGTGGTGATTCGAACGCAAACACCTTTTCTGAAATTTTGCGAAAAACTCCCTATTTTGATTGTATCGCCTGAGAACAATCTTTGGCGATATGTCCAACGTTGTTGCACTTGAAACAGGTTCTTGAGTCTTTCTTTAGTTCAGCTTGTTTCTTTTTCAAAAATTCACTGTTCTTTTCCCTCCAGAAACATGTCTTTTCTTCTTCATCAGTTGATGTACCTGAAATAAACGACATTTTGGATTTAAAATCACGAACATATTTTTCATTTTTCTGTTTTTCAGTCGGAATAAAACCTAATCCTTTCTTTTTGAAATTACCGCTATGGTTTGATCTCTTTTGGAAACCAGAACCAGAACTGTAATTCTTTTTCTTGTTTAATCTCTGTTGAACTCTAGAGGTGTATTTTTTAGGTTTTTCATTAAAACATAAGTCTTTAATTTCAGAAATATTAATTTCTGTGAGTTTGAAAACCTTGTTTATCAATTCAGTTTTGACACCTCTTATAGGAAATTCCTCATCAGAATATAATTTGTCCGAATTATTCAAAGTATAAGCAACTTTAAACAACCCATCATCCAAATTAGATTTTGATAACAAGAATTTTCTATCATAGACTAATTTTCCCTGTTTTTCTGTTTGACTCGGAGCTTTTGACTCAGATTTTGACTCTGACGTGGACTCCGGATTTGACTCTTCACTTTCATCACTATCTAACACATGATCCACAACTTTCTTCATCAATTGAGACTGTTGATCAGTGTCAGATGATGTAAACACAACATCAATATTTTCAGGAAGATTGACCGACGACTCTGACTCCCACTGTAAATTTGTAGCCTTTTTGACTCTTTCATCGTTAGGATGTCTAGGCAAATATCCGTTTTCCAGTGGAGGTGGACATCTGTTATAACTGACACCTTTCTTCTTACCAGATGACGTCTTTTCAATATCCTTTTTCTTGTCACTCTTCCTCTTGTCAGCAATCTTTTCTTCAATACTGACCTCAGTTGCTTTTTCTTCAGTTATCTCATCTTCTTCCCAGACCTTCATGCTCTCAACAGTCGGATAAATCCTGTCAATCACATAGGAAGTACATGAGTAACTTTTCAATAAACGATTTACTCTTTCAGTTTCAATTCGTTGCAGTTCAAGCTTCTGTTCTAAAACAGCACACTTCTCAATATAGTTGTTTACAACTTTCTGCTTAGTCATAAACGCTCCCTGAAGAGTCTTCATTGCTACAGCTTGTTCTTCACTTGTTTGATTGTACTGATTCATCGTCTTGTTCAGCACATCATATGACTCCTTCAGACGGTTTAAGTTGTGCATCAACGTGTTGTTTTGCTTTTTCACAATCTCCCAATTTTCACATTTAACAGAAACTTCTTTCGCATCAACACTTTCATCAACTTTGAACTTAGGCACTTCTTTCACAGTTTGCCTTTTCACCACCGGCACTTCTTCATCATCACTACTCACCGGTGTTTTAATCTTCTTCTTTTTCTTTTCCTTCTTGACTTTTTCATCTTCGCTATCACTCTCAGCAAGCAACTTCATATCTTCTCTGTATTTTCTCGCCCAATACTCTGTATCATCATCACTATCATCTACAATCTTTGCTGTAAATGCAGTGTAGGCTGTGGTTTGATCAGGAATATAATCATCCCACATAAAGTTTGCCCAGCTAAAACCTTCTGCTAGCTTTTCATCTTCTTGATCAATCAAACAAGCTTTTCCATTTTCTGGAATGTAATTATCCCAGTTAAATGGCGGTTTTTGATTTGGATTAACTACACATGCTCTTTTTCCGGTATCTTCAACCACATCTCTTCCATGTGCAGTCTGAGCTTGATGTTTTTGTTGTTGTGATGATTGACCAACTTGGTGATAGATGGCTTTGCGATAGTAATCGTTGTTGTTGTTGAACGGATTTTGAGCTCCACTTGATTCTCGGTTTGTGCACTCCCTCTTGAAGTGTCCTTTTTCCCTGCACCGAAAACAAGTAACTTTAGATTTGTCAAAACCTAAAGTAGAAACATTCGCATCACGAAGATCATCTCTCCCCGTGATTTGTTTAAACTTCTCAGCTCTCCGTAAAACACTAGCCAGACACCACTTTATGTCCATCAACTCCATCTCTTCAGCATCTATCTGGTCGTAGTCTTCTTTGGTTAGCATTGGATTGCCGATACGACCTGCAACAAAACAAGTATAAGATTCCAAAACCATTCCTAATAAAGACATTTGGTTTTTGGCAATATCTTCAGAATAATTTTGATCATTCTCAAGATTCAATACAATGTTGCACTGTAATTTTCTCCCGTTTTTAGTTGCAGAGATGTTTGGATCAAATGATGAAAATGGAGTAAACCTGGTTTTGCTGCTTGATCCAGATGATGGGCTTTCAGATAAGCTCTTGGCACTCATACCAGTAACAATCTTTGGAGATGAATTCGACGATTTCTCATTTACCCCAGCTTTATAATATAACCCGATGTCTTGTTCACCATCGAAGTCTTTCATTCTAATCACTTTCCGCTATTCCATCTCTTGGGCTTCAATCTTTTCGATGAACTTACTGAGCGTCAGATTGCTAAAACCTTTCTTGTTTCTGAGCATCATCAAATATGTGCCCCAGCTCTCATATGGCAACGCATCAGCAAGTTTGTCGATCAATTCTTCATTACTCTTTTCAATACTCAATCTTTTCATATTTGCAAGCAGGTTACAATATCGTTCAATAATCTCACGTGTGCTCTCATTTTTCAGCCCACGAAATAAATCGAACTCTTTCTTCAGAAGCGACTTCTTGCTTTTAACCATCTCTTCACTTCCCCTAAACTTCGAACGTAACGCTTTCCAAATTGAGTACGACGTCCCATTGTGCTGTAAAAGAACCATGATATCTTCTTTCACTGCCTGTTGAAGAAGACTTAGCATCATTTTCTCATTTTTGTACTTCTTCCTCTCATCATCTCTAAGATCTTTGATTGGAACTGGCTCTTCATCACTATTCAATGGTCGGATATACTTTGTTTCTACGCATTCCCAAGCGTCAAGATAATTCGCTTGCACCCAGTTTTCAAACCGACCTTCCCAACCTTTGTATTCTTCGATGTTCATTAACTTGGGAGGTTTTTGCATCGTTCCGGTTTCGTTTTCTAGCATTGTGGTTTGAATATCGTTGATTGAGGTACTTGGGGTAGCGAATGCGTTATAAAAATCCTCGTCCATTTTCAAATTATCGAAATATATCAACCAGTACACAAAATCGGACTAGATAATCAAAAATGTTACAAAGGCGGTCCAAACAGAACAAATAAGCGATCGGAAGTGTTCAAATAAGCGGCCCAATGATATGCCAAATAAGCGGTCCAGTTGAGTCCAAAAAGCGGTCTAAGCGATAACAGTTCGAGCGGTTCACCACATTATCCGTTCGAGTGGTTAAAAAAAATTTCAGTTCGAGCGGTTCAATTCCTGATCCAATAAGCGGTTCACAATAATGAATTTGAAGCGATCCAAGGTCAACCGACCGAATGAGCGGTTTTCAAATGTACAAATAAGCGGTCCAAATCAATTAGTTTCGAGCGATCCAGATCAGTTTAAAAAAGCGATCCACTTTCGGACATCATTTTGGCTCCCTATTTCTTTGAATTTCAACACCAAACTTTCAAGGGTTTATCTCTATATCATCGCGCACAATCCCTGAGATTTTCAGCAAGTTTCGACCGTTGAAAATGTCTGAATCCGAAAAAGAATGAGTAGAAGATAGAAATATCGATGATTTCCAGCTATTTCCTGTAGAACTCCTCCTCCTGAAGCTCGGATACCAATTGTAGGATCGTATGGCGACCCGAATAAGTCGATCAGAGGCGTTTTCATCAATTACAGGTGCGGAATAACAAGTAATCAACGTAGGAATAGCATACAATTCACTTTAAACACTTTCTTTATTGATTTGACGGTAAATACAAACAGTTCTCGATCCGGCAGCACTTCGGTACGAGATTCAACCAAATGTTACAACTGAGATCGCCCCAAGGGTATATATAGGGCTTTGGGACCGCTTATTGGACAGGCCCAATAAGCGGCCCAGAGACACATGAGCGGTTCACACAAGTTACCACTCGAGCGACCCTGACATGTTCATACGAGCGACCCACATATCCTAATTGACCTATGAGCGATCCAACATGTCTAATACTATACAATTTCAGAATTTCTCGAATTACGTGCCCAGATCTAACGTCTAAGACTTATGACTCGATACAAGACGTAATCAGCAGATGTAGTGCACCAACAGAATTGGAACCACGCAAGCCTGGACCAAGCATGGAAGGTTAGCGGGTCAAGATGAGGCAAGGAAGCGGTTACAAGCACCGATGCACAAGGTAAGTGACTTTCGACTCACTTCTTAGTATACATAAGGACTTTCTTGTTTGTAAATGGAGGGAAGCTATGTACGGTATGGAATAATTGAAAGTATTAAGATAAGTAATGATATAGATAGTTGAAGGTAGTTTGTGGGACTAAACGGGTTGAATAATTATGTATAAGTAAGGTAGCGGTAATGAAATTCGTAAAGAATATGGACCCGAGGCAAGGATTCTTAGTCTAAAATGTAGGGAAAGGTTTTACGGACAATTGGAAACAAGTTATGTTGATATATGCATGAACGGGTCAAAATTTGGTAAAAGGGTAATAAGCCGAAGGCTTAAAAGTCATAAAGTTAGGTAGTCCATATATTGGATTTTCACTCTATGTGATGGAGAATTAAATTACGGTCGCGTAGGAAAAAGAATCGGGTAAAACGGATCAAAAACGAGCAAGTTATGCGAATTTTAGTGTGAAAGTGGGGTGCTGATCTGGGCACCACCGTAGCTTACGGTGCCACCGTAAGCTACGGTGGATGCTGGGCATTTATTTCTGCCGTAAGGCAGTTTATTTCTACCGTAAGCATTTGGGGCCACCGTAAGCTACGGTAGCCACCGTAGCTTACGGTGGATGTCAGGTGTAAAAGTATGGTTTATGTAATTTCTTTGTTTTTCTTCGAACTCGGACCCCGTGAACCCATTCCAAGCCTCGTTAAGTCTTTATAATGTTCCTTAACCCTACCAAATGGCTTGGTAAGTTACGGATGAGTATGAAACTCATTTTTAAGATCCGAGACATACCCGATAGATATTTTGAAGGCGTTTAAGATGTGCAGATAAGAACGGGGTATGTAAGCGAGTATGCGGGGTAATGAATTAAGTATGTGGTTATGTATGTAGGTAGGTATTTATGTAGGTGTCGGTGTAAGTATGTACGCAAGTAGTTATGTATGAGTGTGAGCATTATGTCTTAAAGTATGAAGGTACATACGCGTGTAGGTAGGAATATATATATATGTATATGGGTGCAAGTATGTATGTAAAATTGTATGCTAGTAAGTAAGTACGTACGCCCGTATGTTTTTATTACGATTAAGTATTGATGCTAATAACAGTGTACCTTGAGAATGAGGAATGATGCAGGTACAATGTTGAAGTTTCACCAGGGAGTGTATAGTCAGACGGACATGCCTAAATGCAAAGGAATAACGGAATGGAAAGTAAAAGTGCATGAACCTTGTTACGTTCATAATGTGTACTAACGTTTGAATTTGTATGGTAAGTGTAGGTTGTACGAGTCACGGAGGATTATCGAGAAATGGAGATCGAAGACCGAGTCACAAGTTAGATTTGTACGGGAATGTTTGAATAACTAATTTAGTAAACAATGTTTATGTTTCTATTTCGTAATGAGTTCGAATGATGTATTCAATATAGAAGTGTCACCTTAAGATGAACTTCAAGTAAGTTAAGATGTTAATAATGAAAGAAATTTTATGGTACGTATTTCCGCTGCGTCTTTTCGGTTAAAACGTGTTAGGGCGTTACAAGTTGGTATCAGAGCCCTGGTTTGAGAGAAATCAAGTAGAAGGAGGTATATACTTAAACTCAAACCTGTGTGCTCTTGTGACTAGGAACCCGTACAATCCAAGACTCGATCAAGGCCTAAAGTTGAAAGCGAATGTAAGTATGTATTAATTTATGTTTTTAAAGGAAACTAATAGTATGTTATGTGAAGGGTAAGCACAAATGCTTGGAAAGGATGATTTGTGGATGTGGTCTAGGACCGACACCAAGGCACATAGTAAGATAATTTGGTTCCAGGTACGCATATTTAATATATGTAAGCACACGGAATGGTAAAACCTATTAGTGAAAGGAAAATTTTAAATGAAAGATAAGAATGGAAAAGTAATGAAGTTTTGAAAAGGTTACACGTACTGAAAACTAATTCTTCGGACATAAGGTGACGGTTACACGAAGACACGAAACTAGTATGTGGAGTGTGTACCTGGCCAGTACACAAGAAACATACGACGTTCGTGAGACCGTGATAGTTGTTACAAGTATGTCCGTTACAATTAGGGAGTAGGTGGACGTGAGGGTGAATGGAAGATGTAAGACTCTCAAGAAATTGAAAGTATTGTATACGAAAGAGAAAGTATGAATGATATGATTGAATCCGCAGAACAGATTCAAAACAAAGAAGTAATGGAAAAATGTGAATGATACATTCGAAACCGCGAGACGGGTTCGAAACATAAAGGAAGGAACGGTATGAATGCTATGTTAGAAACCACGAGACGGATTCGAAACATAGAAGGAATGAAGAATGTGAATGATACGTTCGAAACCACGAGACGGGTTCGAAACATAAAGGAAGGAACGGTATGAATGCTATGTTAGAAACCACGAGACGGATTCGAAACATAGAAGGAATGAAGAATGTGAATGATACGTTCGAAACCGCGAGACGGGTTCGAAACATAAAGGAAGGAACGGTATGAATGCTATGTTAGAAACCACGAGACGGATTCGAAGCATAGAAGGGAATGAATTATAGAATGAAAGGTTTAAATCCGTAAGTAATTACGGACCAAACAAGTAAATATTCCTTAAAAGCGGATAATTACCCAAGTTATGTTTTAAACTATTATCTATATAAATATTTATGTGAATACGTTGTATGCAAGGTGGTTGAAAGGACGAATGAGTTATGCGGGTGTAACGGGGATTGCCATTTGAACCCGGTATGGAATGTTTTGAATGGTCAAGGCATATATTTGTAGGTAAACATAATGTATGATCATGTAATGTCACAAACTGGAATGAAACAGTCAACGCAAGGCATGGATTTGGCTCGCGCCAGGTATGTATAAAGGTTATGCTATGATAGGAGCTTATAGCCCAACTAGAGGAGGGTGTGTTAGTATTGGGTAAGCGGTGAATATAGATCGGAATGTGATTATGATTTTTGCTTCCGAAAGGTCAAACTGTATAGGTTGACGAAATAAGTAACCAGAATAAAGAATTGTTTGTATGGGACGAAATGTGGGATGTGTTATAACCTGTATGTCGGAGGATATAAAAGAATTATAGGTGGGTAATCACCTAATATAATGAATGTTTGAATGAAATATGCTAACCGCCGATTTTGTAGATGTAAATGGTAGAACTCTCAAAGTGATGAAGCCAATAGAATTGGTGAACGAATGTGCACGAGTGGAAGCTCATTACAAGAATGAACGAAAGCTAGCATGGTACGGTTAGTACTCGTGAAGGAGCGAATCGATCCGAATTACGACTCGCTGAAGTATGAAATAAAATCGAGGTAAGTAAAACGTTCTGACTCATGCCAGATAGATATGAATTAATAAAGTGAAAACAACCTACAAGATGAATATATGAATAAATATGGTATGGAATGGAATGTTTGACTTTTAAATAGTCGACGTAAGAAGAAAACTATGTCATTAAGAACTAAATCTTAAATGTTTTGAGTGAAAAATTTAGGGTATTGGTTAGACTCTCGTCCAATGAACTTGCATGACACGTTTGCTTATGCAAATTAAGTAATGCATGAAACAAGAGGAATGGTAATGTAGAATGAATGGGGTGAGTTGAAGGTAACGTAAGGCTACGTATAGTACAAATAACTATAGGAAACATAGGATGACATTAACTTTGGAATTTAGCGTGTACATGTGACTATGAAATAGTAGTTTTGTTGTGATAACAAAACAAGGACTGAATGTTATTTGATGTATATGAATAGAATGTAAATCTTAAAAGATGAGATGGAGACATTAAGTCTTTTATAATCGGGTCAATGAAATAAGGATGGTAGGTGAAAGTATGGTATGAAAAGTATGGACTTGTTAGAAAGAAGTCGGTAATGTGAATAATATATGAGTAAAGAATGGATAGTTACCTATTATTATGATGTACCTATCAAATTAAGCATAGAGATGTATGTATAAATGATGAATCTAGATCGCATAGTCAACAAGATAATATGAAATTTGAAATAAACAGGAAGGAATGTTATTATTAGGATGTTGGAATTGTTTCAAGCGAACAAAATGATATATGGCACATAATATACGAGTATTAGAATGATGAATGAACCATTAGTTAAGAAGTATGTTAGAAGCTAGCATTATTAGTGAAAGCGACACTAATAAGAGCTCTGGGGCGGGTTCTTGAAGATAAAAGATTGTCAATGAGATGGGCTGGTGGTCGTGTCGATGAACTGGAAGACAAGGTGATTAGTATCAAACGAAAGTGAGCAAGGTTTCGGGGACGAAACCTCATTTAAGGGGGGTAGACTTGTAACACCCCAAAAACCCGAATTATTAAATTGCTAGTATGTTACCATGATCGATAGAATGAAATATAATAACTAAGTTATTAAACCTAGTTAAATAACTAGGTAAAACAAGTAGGGAAGTAATTTGAGTGACAATTGTGATCAAGTAACAAACTTTAAGGGCCAAGATTGTCAAAAAGGAGAACTTGAGTTATTAAAACAAAAACTCCACACACACACTAGGTGTGTGTGCGTATGAACGACCAGGAGAAAGGGAGAAAGGGGTGCAAGCCCTAATTCATGAAAAATCTTCAAATTGAAGGGGAAATTAAGCTCAAGTCCGATGCATGAACTCGTTTTCTTGATGATATAACCCTAGCAAACATGTGGTAAGTTGTAATTTATGATTTGATGATCTTGCTATGAAGTGGGTTATGATCAATCCATGAATTTGTATGAAATTGATCATGTAGATGTGTTAGAATCACAATATAGACCATGAACTATGCAAAATTCTAAGTAATTTGATGATTTTGGATGAAACCCACTTGTAATAGTGAAAATGATGATATGGATAATCATGCATGTTCAATAAGATTGATGTATGATGTTGTATGTAATGAGTAATTGTTAGTTAATTTGGGTATAGTATGAAAATTTCATGATTCTAATGGAATTTGATGATCTTGGTATGAACTAGTAATATTGTGCATAAAATACTTGTACCATGTGCCTAGGAAGTAGTATGCACTCCAAGTGTATGATGAAATGCCTAAGTGAAGCAAGGATGTGAGATTTTAGGAAGTGGCTTGATATATATGAATGACGTATGATGATGATGTAACTATTAGTATACTAACTTAAAGAATGTGCTTTAGATGGAACTAGTACAAGAATTCGGGTTGAATGTATGTGTTGGTCAAGATTATGCATTAGAGGCTTCTACATTGTGCTTGAACGAGCGATGCTCACCATGTGTTTGTATTAATCACTTAATTGCGATCAAGAAGTGAATGTGTATTTAATGTATAACACATGACCATATTAGTAAAGGATGATGTTATGAATTACATTAAGTTTTCTAACTTAGCAATATTGTTGTCAAAGTGTAGAATCATGAAAGCATAAGTATGTGTAAATTGATTATGTGTAAATTATGAATGCGACTAGGTGATCCTGTAGTTGTATGTGTCAAACAACATTATGTATGAAACGAATGTGATGTTATTAATATGCTCTACTATATCAATATGAATGCTTCTTCAAAGGTTAGAAGTTATATGCTAGAAGGTTGACTTTCTGAAAGTCAACCGAGGGATTATAGTATGGTTAGGCATTTTGACACAAGCATAAGAATCAAGAGATCATGGAAAGTGTGTTAGACCAATTATGTGTTATATGTGATAATGAATTTGGATTTCGAAGATGTTGAATAATGTGGCTGACAAATCATGTCATATGCATGTTAGTGAAAGTCAATGTTGATAAGAGTTGGTAAATGTGTGTTGATTTGAATGGGCATGAATACTAACGTTATTATGGCATGACGACATGAAGAATTTGTAGGATCGTATGGCGACCCGAATAAGTCGATAAGAGGCGTTTTCGTCAATTACAGGTGCGGAATAACAAGTAATCAACGTAGGAATAGCATACAATTCACTTTAAACACTTTCTGTATTGATTTGACGGTAAATACAAACAGTTCTCGATCCGGCAGCACTTCGGTACGAGATTCAACCAAATGTTACAACTGAGATCGCCCCAAGGGTATATATAGGGCTTTGGGACCGCTTATTGGACAGGCCCAATAAGCGGCCCAGAGACACATGAGCGGTTCACACAAGTTACCACTCGAGCGACCCTGACATGTTCATACGAGCGACCCACATATCCTAATTGACCTATGAGCGATCCAACATGTCTAATACTATACAATTTCAGAATTTCTCGAATTACGTGCCCAGATCTAACGTCTAAGACTTATGACTCGATACAAGACGTAATCAGCAGATGTAGTGCACCAACAGACTCCCCCTCAGATGTTGATGGAGTCGACTATCGAGTCACACCAATGCTGTGTCTTCACATCTTCAGTCTTGATCAGTCTTTGGGCTTCTCTCTCTATATCTTCAGACTCCCCTTCTCGATTTGTTGGCATTCCTTTGATCTTCAGCAACATCTTCAGGATCGACGTCTGGCTATTCTGCATAAACTCTACCTCAAAGTAAATATCTTGCACATAAATTTCAAACCTCTATCACTGCACCAATTCAGTCTCTTCTTCAAAACAAACACAGATTTTGATGAACCACTTGAAAGGTTAGATTATAAAACAGTTAATTTCACACAAGCACTCCCCCTCAAGTATTGCTCATCATGTTTAGCACTCGAAATTTTGAAAATCAGCTATTCAACATCAGTTGTCAGAAATCTTTTTGACTTTTCAAAATCTTATGCTAAAACACACCAAAAATCTTTTTGAATTTTTCTGAAAGAAAAATAAAATGCAGAAATAAACTATTTACAGACAATATTTTTGTGAGCTCGTGCAAGAGGATCATATCAGTTATGAGACAAATCACCAACACCATTAAGCTTTAAACATTCTCAGTTCTAAACAATTTACCTAGATTGTCAGTATGTTTGTCCACTTAAATTTTCAACACAAATTTCAATCGATTCGAGATACGATATTAATGTTTTAGAGACTTAAACTTAATTGTGTATCACTCCACTTGAATATACTCCCGTATCCAGATCCCAAATATTCAGTCTTACAGGTGAGTATACCACAGATGATATCTGTAAAGGGTAGATGCGAAACCGTGAGAGCTCAGGTCAGAACTTCCGTTCAGCAGAGAGATGACGGCTCGACTTTTTGTGGGTCCCCTTTAGAGGATCTTTTTTACAACAACAATGACTATCAATTTTATTGTTTAATCAGATTGCAGAGGGCGGCGCTTTTTCAAGCATTTGCAGAAAGCATTATCCGGGGACTAGGTCAGTACTTCCATACAGCAGAAGTCCCGGGATAATACCCCAGATATCACTAAGTATAAAGACCTAGTATGTTATGTGAAGAAGTGAATGTGTATTTAATGTATAACATATGACCATATTAGTAAAGGATGATGTTATGAATTACATTAAGTTTTCTAACTTAGCAATATTGTTGTCAAAGTGTAGAATCATGAAAGCATAAGTATGTGTAAATTGATTATATGTAAATTATGAATGCGACTAGGTGATCCTGTAGTTGTATGTGTCAAACAACATTATGTATGAAACGAATGTGATGTTATTAATATGCTCTACTATATCAATATGAATGCTTCTTCAAAGGTTAGAAGTTATATGCTAGAAGGTTGACTTTCTGAAAGTCAACCGAGGGATTATAGTATGGTTAGGCATTTTGACACAAGCATAAGAATCAAGAGATCATGGAAAGTGTGTTAGACCAATTATGTGTTATATGTGATAATGAATTTGGATTTTGAAGATGTTGAATAATGTGGTTGACAAATCATGTCATATGCATGTTAGTGAAAGTCAATGTTGATAAGAGTTGGTAAATGTGTGTTGATTTGAATGGGCATGAATACTAACGTTATTATGGCATGACGACATGAAGAATTGGAACCACGCAAGCATGGACCAAGCATGGAAGGTTAGCGGGTCAAGATGAGGCAAGGAAGCGGTTACGAGCACGGATGCACAAGGTAAGTGACTTTCGACTCACTTCTTAGTATACATAAGGACTTTCTTGTTTGTAAATGGAGGGAAGCTATGTACGGTATGGAATAATTGAAAGTATTAAGATAAGTAATGATATAGATAGTTGAAGGTAGTTTGTGGGACTAAACGGGTTGAATAATTATGTATAAGTAAGGTAGCGGTAATGAAATTCGTAAAGAATATGGACCCGAGGCAAGGATTCTTAGTCTAAAATGTAGGGAAAGGTTTTACGGACAATTGGAAACAAGTTATGTTGATATATGCATGAACGGGTCAAAATTTGGTAAAAGGGTAATAAGCCGAAGGCTTAAAAGTCATAAAGTTAGGTAGTCCATATATTGGATTTTCACTCTATGTGATGGAGAATTAAATTACGGTCGCGTAGGAAAAAGAATCGGGTAAAACGGATCAAAAACGAGCAAGTTATGCGAATTTTAGTGTGAAAGTGGGGTGCTGATCTGGGCACCACCGTAGCTTACGGTGCCACCGTAAGCTACGGTGGATGCTGGGCATTTATTTCTGCCGTAAGGCAGTTTATTTCTACCGTAAGCATTTGGGGCCACCGTAAGCTACGGTAGCCACCGTAGCTTACGGTGGATGTCAGGTGTAAAAGTATGGTTTATGTAATTTCTTTGTTTTTCTTCGAACTCGGACCCCGTGAACCCATTCCAAGCCTCGTTAAGTCTTTATAATGTTCCTTAACCCTACCAAATGGCTTGGTAAGTTACGGATGAGTATGAAACTCATTTTTAAGATCCGAGACATACCCGATAGATATTTTGAAGGCGTTTAAGATGTGCAGATAAGAACGGGGTATGTAAGCGAGTATGCGGGGTAATGAATTAAGTATGTGGTTATGTATGTAGGTAGGTATTTATGTAGGTGTCGGTGTAAGTATGTACGCAAGTAGTTATGTATGAGTGTGAGCATTATGTCTTAAAGTATGAAGGTACATACGCGTGTAGGTAGGAATATATATATATGTATATGGGTGCAAGTATGTATGTAAAATTGTATGCTAGTAAGTAAGTACGTACGCCCGTATGTTTTTATTACGATTAAGTATTGATGCTAATAACAGTGTACCTTGAGAATGAGGAATGATGCAGGTACAATGTTGAAGTTTCACCAGGGAGTGTATAGTCAGACGGACATGCCTAAATGCAAAGGAATAACGGAATGGAAAGTAAAAGTGCATGAACCTTGTTACGTTCATAATGTGTACTAACGTTTGAATTTGTATGGTAAGTGTAGGTTGTACGAGTCACGGAGGATTATCGAGAAATGGAGATCGAAGACCGAGTCACAAGTTAGATTTGTACGGGAATGTTTGAATAACTAATTTAGTAAACAATGTTTATGTTTCTATTTCGTAATGAGTTCGAATGATGTATTCAATATAGAAGTGTCACCTTAAGATGAACTTCAAGTAAGTTAAGATGTTAATAATGAAAGAAATTTTATGGTACGTATTTCCGCTGCGTCTTTTCGGTTAAAACGTGTTAGGGCGTTACAAGTTGGTATCAGAGCCCTGGTTTGAGAGAAATCAAGTAGAAGGAGGTATATACTTAAACTCAAACCTGTGTGCTCTTGTGACTAGGAACCCGTACAATCCAAGACTCGATCAAGGCCTAAAGTTGAAAGCGAATGTAAGTATGTATTAATTTATGTTTTTAAAGGAAACTAATAGTATGTTATGTGAAGGGTAAGCACAAATGCTTGGAAAGGATGATTTGTGGATGTGGTCTAGGACCGACACCAAGGCACATAGTAAGATAATTTGGTTCCAGGTACGCATATTTAATATATGTAAGCACACGGAATGGTAAAACCTATTAGTGAAAGGAAAATTTTAAATGAAAGATAAGAATGGAAAAGTAATGAAGTTTTGAAAAGGTTACACGTACTGAAAACTAATTCTTCGGACATAAGGTGACGGTTACACGAAGACACGAAACTAGTATGTGGAGTGTGTACCTGGCCAGTACACAAGAAACATACGACGTTCGTGAGACCGTGATAGTTGTTACAAGTATGTCCGTTACAATTAGGGAGTAGGTGGACGTGAGGGTGAATGGAAGATGTAAGACTCTCAAGAAATTGAAAGTATTGTATACGAAAGAGAAAGTATGAATGATATGATTGAATCCGCAGAACAGATTCAAAACAAAGAAGTAATGGAAAAATGTGAATGATACATTCGAAACCGCGAGACGGGTTCGAAACATAAAGGAAGGAACGGTATGAATGCTATGTTAGAAACCACGAGACGGATTCGAAACATAGAAGGAATGAAGAATGTGAATGATACGTTCGAAACCACGAGACGGGTTCGAAACATAAAGGAAGGAACGGTATGAATGCTATGTTAGAAACCACGAGACGGATTCGAAACATAGAAGGAATGAAGAATGTGAATGATACGTTCGAAACCGCGAGACGGGTTCGAAACATAAAGGAAGGAACGGTATGAATGCTATGTTAGAAACCACGAGACGGATTCGAAGCATAGAAGGGAATGAATTATAGAATGAAAGGTTTAAATCCGTAAGTAATTACGGACCAAACAAGTAAATATTCCTTAAAAGCGGATAATTACCCAAGTTATGTTTTAAACTATTATCTATATAAATATTTATGTGAATACGTTGTATGCAAGGTGGTTGAAAGGACGAATGAGTTATGCGGGTGTAACGGGGATTGCCATTTGAACCCGGTATGGAATGTTTTGAATGGTCAAGGCATATATTTGTAGGTAAACATAATGTATGATCATGTAATGTCACAAACTGGAATGAAACAGTCAACGCAAGGCATGGATTTGGCTCGCGCCAGGTATGTATAAAGGTTATGCTATGATAGGAGCTTATAGCCCAACTAGAGGAGGGTGTGTTAGTATTGGGTAAGCGGTGAATATAGATCGGAATGTGATTATGATTTTTGCTTCCGAAAGGTCAAACTGTATAGGTTGACGAAATAAGTAACCAGAATAAAGAATTGTTTGTATGGGACGAAATGTGGGATGTGTTATAACCTGTATGTCGGAGGATATAAAAGAATTATAGGTGGGTAATCACCTAATATAATGAATGTTTGAATGAAATATGCTAACCGCCGATTTTGTAGATGTAAATGGTAGAACTCTCAAAGTGATGAAGCCAATAGAATTGGTGAACGAATGTGCACGAGTGGAAGCTCATTACAAGAATGAACGAAAGCTGGCATGGTACGGTTAGTACTCGTGAAGGAGCGAATCGATCCGAATTACGACTCGCTGAAGTATGAAATAAAATCGAGGTAAGTAAAACGTTCTGACTCATGCCAGATAGATATGAATTAATAAAGTGAAAACAACCTACAAGATGAATATATGAATAAATATGGTATGGAATGGAATGTTTGACTTTTAAATAGTCGACGTAAGAAGAAAACTATGTCATTAAGAACTAAATCTTAAATGTTTTGAGTGAAAAATTTAGGGTATTGGTTAGACTCTCGTCCAATGAACTTGCATGACACGTTTGCTTATGCAAATTAAGTAATGCATGAAACAAGAGGAATGGTAATGTAGAATGAATGGGGTGAGTTGAAGGTAACGTAAGGCTACGTATAGTACAAATAACTATAGGAAACATAGGATGACATTAACTTTGGAATTTAGCGTGTACATGTGACTATGAAATAGTAGTTTTGTTGTGATAACAAAACAAGGACTGAATGTTATTTGATGTATATGAATAGAATGTAAATCTTAAAAGATGAGATGGAGACATTAAGTCTTTTATAATCGGGTCAATGAAATGAGGATGGTAGGTGAAAGTATGGTATGAAAAGTATGGACTTGTTAGAAAGAAGTCGATAATGTGAATAATATATGAGTAAAGAATGGATAGTTACCTATTATTATGATGTACCTATCAAATTAAGCATAGAGATGTATGTATAAATGATGAATCTAGATCGCATAGTCAACAAGATAATATGAAATTTGAAATAAACAGGAAGGAATGTTATTACTAGGATGTTGGAATTGTTTCAAGCGAACAAAATGATATATGGCACATGATATACGAGTATTAGAATGATGAATGAACCATTAGTTAAGAAGTATGTTAGAAGCTAGCATTATTAGTGAAAGCGACACTAATAAGAGCTCTGGGGCGGGTTCTTGAAGATAAAAGATTGTCAATGAGATGGGCTGGTGGTCGTGTCGATGAACTGGAAGACAAGGTGATTAGTATCAAACGAAAGTGAGCAAGGTTTCGGGGACGAAACCTCATTTAAGGGGGGTAGACTTGTAACACCCCAAAAACCCGAATTATTAAATTGCTAGTATGTTACCATGATCGATAGAATGAAATATAATAACTAAGTTATTAAACCTAGTTAAATAACTAGGTAAAACAAGTAGGGAAGTAATTTGAGTGACAATTGTGATCAAGTAACAAACTTTAAGGGCCAAGATTGTCAAAAAGGAGAACTTGAGTTATTAAAACAAAAACTCCACACACACACTAGGTGTGTGTGCGTATGAACGACCAGGAGAAAGGGAGAAAGGGGTGCAAGCCCTAATTCATGAAAAATCTTCAAATTGAAGGGGAAATTAAGCTCAAGTCCGATGCATGAACTCGTTTTCTTGATGATATAACCCTAGCAAACATGTGGTAAGTTGTAATTTATGATTTGATGATCTTGCTATGAAGTGGGTTATGATCAATCCATGAATTTGTATGAAATTGATCATGTAGATGTGTTAGAATCACAATATAGACCATGAACTATGCAAAATTCTAAGTAATTTGATGATTTTGGATGAAACCCACTTGTAATAGTGAAAATGATGATATGGATAATCATGCATGTTCAATAAGATTGATGTATGATGTTGTATGTAATGAGTAATTGTTAGTTAATTTGGGTATAGTATGAAAATTTCATGATTCTAATGGAATTTGATGATCTTGGTATGAACTAGTAATATTGTGCATAAAATACTTGTACCATGTGCCTAGGAAGTAGTATGCACTCCAAGTGTATGATGAAATGCCTAAGTGAAGCAAGGATGTGAGATTTTAGGAAGTGGCTTGATATATATGAATGACGTATGATGATGATGTAACTATTAGTATACTAACTTAAAGAATGTGCTTTAGATGGAACTAGTACAAGAATTCGGGTTGAATGTATGTGTTGGTCAAGATTATGCATTAGAGGCTTCTACATTGTGCTTGAACGAGCGATGCTCACCATGTGTTTGTATTAATCACTTAATTGCGATCAAGAAGTGAATGTGTATTTAATGTATAACATATGACCATATTAGTAAAGGATGATGTTATGAATTACATTAAGTTTTCTAACTTAGCAATATTGTTGTCAAAGTGTAGAATCATGAAAGCATAAGTATGTGTAAATTGATTATGTGTAAATTATGAATGCGACTAGGTGATCCTGTAGTTGTATGTGTCAAACAACATTATGTATGAAACGAATGTGATGTTATTAATATGCTCTACTATATCAATATGAATGCTTCTTCAAAGGTTAGAAGTTATATGCTAGAAGGTTGACTTTCTGAAAGTCAACCGAGGGATTATAGTATGGTTAGGCATTTTGACACAAGCATAAGAATCAAGAGATCATGGAAAGTGTGTTAGACCAATTATGTGTTATATGTGATAATGAATTTGGATTTCGAAGATGTTGAATAATGTGGTTGACAAATCATGTCATATGCATGTTAGTGAAAGTCAATGTTGATAAGAGTTGGTAAATGTGTGTTGATTTGAATGGGCATGAATACTAACGTTATTATGGCATGACGACATGAAGAATTTGTAGGATCGTATGGCGACCCGAATAAGTCGATAAGAGGCGTTTTCGTCAATTACAGGTGCGGAATAACAAGTAATCAACGTAGGAATAGCATACAATTCACTTTAAACACTTTCTGTATTGATTTGACGGTAAATACAAACAGTTCTCGATCCGGCAGCACTTCGGTACGAGATTCAACCAAATGTTACAACTGAGATCGCCCCAAGGGTATATATAGGGCTTTGGGACCGCTTATTGGACAGGCCCAATAAGCGGCCCAGAGACACATGAGCGGTTCACACAAGTTACCACTCGAGCGACCCTGACATGTTCATACGAGCGACCCACATATCCTAATTGACCTATGAGCGATCCAACATGTCTAATACTATACAATTTCAGAATTTCTCGAATTACGTGCCCAGATCTAACGTCTAAGACTTATGACTCGATACAAGACGTAATCAGCAGATGTAGTGCACCAACAGACTCCCCCTCAGATGTTGATGGAGTCGACTATCGAGTCACACCAATGCTGTGTCTTCACATCTTCAGTCTTGATCAGTCTTTGGGCTTCTCTCTCTATATCTTCAGACTCCCCTTCTCGATTTGTTGGCATTCCTTTGATCTTCAGCAACATCTTCAGGATCGACGTCTGGCTATTCTGCATAAACTCTACCTCAAAGTAAATATCTTGCACATAAATTTCAAACCTCTATCACTGCACCAATTCAGTCTCTTCTTCAAAACAAACACAGATTTTGATGAACCACTTGAAAGGTTAGATTATAAAACAGTTAATTTCACACAAGCACTCCCCCTCAAGTATTGCTCATCATGTTTAGCACTCGAAATTTTGAAAATCAGCTATTCAACATCAGTTGTCAGAAATCTTTTTGACTTTTCAAAATCTTATGCTAAAACACACCAAAAATCTTTTTGAATTTTTCTGAAAGAAAAATAAAATGCAGAAATAAACTATTTACAGACAATATTTTTGTGAGCTCGTGCAAGAGGATCATATCAGTTATGAGACAAATCACCAACACCATTAAGCTTTAAACATTCTCAGTTCTAAACAATTTACCTAGATTGTCAGTATGTTTGTCCACTTAAATTTTCAACACAAATTTCAATCGATTCGAGATACGATATTAATGTTTTAGAGACTTAAACTTAATTGTGTATCACTCCACTTGAATATACTCCCGTATCCAGATCCCAAATATTCAGTCTTACAGGTGAGTATACCACAGATGATATCTGTAAAGGGTAGATGCGAAACCGTGAGAGCTCAGGTCAGAACTTCCGTTCAGCAGAGAGATGACGGCTCGACTTTTTGTGGGTCCCCTTTAGAGGATCTTTTTTACAACAACAATGACTATCAATTTTATTGTTTAATCAGATTGCAGAGGGCGGCGCTTTTTCAAGCATTTGCAGAAAGCATTATCCGGGGACTAGGTCAGTACTTCCATACAGCAGAAGTCCCGGGATAATACCCCAGATATCACTAAGTATAAAGACCTAGTATGTTATGTGAAGAAGTGAATGTGTATTTAATGTATAACATATGACCATATTAGTAAAGGATGATGTTATGAATTACATTAAGTTTTCTAACTTAGCAATATTGTTGTCAAAGTGTAGAATCATGAAAGCATAAGTATGTGTAAATTGATTATATGTAAATTATGAATGCGACTAGGTGATCCTGTAGTTGTATGTGTCAAACAACATTATGTATGAAACGAATGTGATGTTATTAATATGCTCTACTATATCAATATGAATGCTTCTTCAAAGGTTAGAAGTTATATGCTAGAAGGTTGACTTTCTGAAAGTCAACCGAGGGATTATAGTATGGTTAGGCATTTTGACACAAGCATAAGAATCAAGAGATCATGGAAAGTGTGTTAGACCAATTATGTGTTATATGTGATAATGAATTTGGATTTTGAAGATGTTGAATAATGTGGTTGACAAATCATGTCATATGCATGTTAGTGAAAGTCAATGTTGATAAGAGTTGGTAAATGTGTGTTGATTTGAATGGGCATGAATACTAACGTTATTATGGCATGACGACATGAAGAATTGGAACCACGCAAGCATGGACCAAGCATGGAAGGTTAGCGGGTCAAGATGAGGCAAGGAAGCGGTTACGAGCACGGATGCACAAGGTAAGTGACTTTCGACTCACTTCTTAGTATACATAAGGACTTTCTTGTTTGTAAATGGAGGGAAGCTATGTACGGTATGGAATAATTGAAAGTATTAAGATAAGTAATGATATAGATAGTTGAAGGTAGTTTGTGGGACTAAACGGGTTGAATAATTATGTATAAGTAAGGTAGCGGTAATGAAATTCGTAAAGAATATGGACCCGAGGCAAGGATTCTTAGTCTAAAATGTAGGGAAAGGTTTTATGGACAATTGGAAACAAGTTATGTTGATATATGCATGAACGGGTCAAAATTTGGTAAAAGGGTAATAAGCCGAAGGCTTAAAAGTCATAAAGTTAGGTAGTCCATATATTGGATTTTCACTCTATGAGATGGAGAATTAAATTACGGTCGCGTAGGAAAAAGAATCGGGTAAAACGGATAAAAAACGAGCAAGTTATGCGAATTTTAGTGTGAAAGTGGGGTGCTGATCTGGGCACCACCGTAGCTTACGGTGCCACCGTAAGCTACGGTGGATGCTGGGCATTTATTTCTGCCGTAAGGCAGTTTATTTCTACCGTAAGCATTTGGGGCCACCGTAAGCTACGGTAGCCACCGTAGCTTACGGTGGATGTCAGGTGTAAAAGTATGGTTTATGTAATTTCTTTGTTTTTCTTCGAACTCGGACCCCGTGAACCCATTCCAAGCCTCGTTAAGTCTTTATAATGTTCCTTAACCCTACCAAATGTCTTGGTAAGTTACGGATGAGTATGAAACTCATTTTTAAGATCCGAGACATACCCGATAGATATTTTGAAGGCGTTTAAGATGTGTAGATAAGAACGGGTTATGTAAGCGAGTATGCGGGGTAGTGAATTAAGTATGTGGTTATGTATGTAGGTAGGTATTTATGTAGGTGTCGGTGTAAGTATGTACGCAAGTAGTTATGTATGAGCGTGAGCATTATGTATTAAAGTATGAAGGTACATACGCGTGTAGGTAGGAATATATATATGTATATGGGTGCAAGTATGTATGTAAAATTGTATGCTAGTAAGTAAGTACGTACGCCCGTATGTTTTTATTACGATGAAGTATTGATGCTAATAACAGTGTACCTTGAGAATGAGGAATGATGCAGGTACAATGTTGAAGTTTCACCAGGGAGTGTATAGTCAGACGGACATGCCTAAATGCAAAGGAATAACGGAATGGAAAGTAAAAGTGCATGAACCTTGTTACGTTCATAATGTGTACTAACGTTTGAATTTGTATGGTAAGTGTAGGTTGTACGAGTCACGGAGGATTATCGAGGAATGGAGATCGAAGACCGAGTCACAAGTTAGATTTGTACGGGAATGTTTGAATAACTAATTTAGTAAACAATGTTTATGTTTCTATTTCGTAATGAGTTCGAATGATGTATTCAGTATAGAAGTGTCACCTTAAGATGAAATTCAAGTAAGTTAAGATGTTAATAATGAAAGAAATTTTATGGTACGTATTTCCGCTGCGTCTTTTCGGTTAAAACGTGTTAGGGCGTTACAGAAACAATTGATAAGGGAATTCCATGTAATGAAACTATTTCATTTACATACAACTTAGCTAATTGTTCCATACTGTAGGTTTCCTTCATTGGTAGAAAATGAGCTGACTTGGTTAGCCTGTCTACAATCACCCAGATTGTATCATTACCTTTTCTTGTTTTGGGTAATTTGGTAACAAAATCCATTGTTATTAATTCCCATTTCCACACTGGCATTTCTAACTGCTGCAATAAACCTGAGGGTTTCTGGTGTTCGGCTTTGACTTGGGAACAGGTTAAACACTTAGAAACATAAGCTGCTATATCTTTCTTCATTCCTATCCACCAAAAATTCTTTCTTAAGTACTGATACATTTTATCATTTCCAAGATGCATCGTATATTTAGACTTCTGGGCTTCTTCTAATATACAATGGCGTAGGTTTCCTAATTTAGGTATCCACATTCTTTTCTTATGGAATCTCCAAATTTCATCTGTTCCTTGTTCTAATTCCTTAATCATTCCTGTTAATTTTTCATTATCATCCTTGATTACTGATTCTTGTGCTTTTCTAATCTGTTCATTTAAATCTACCTGCAGGTTTATTTTAAGAGAACGCATACTTTTTGGCTTTTCATGATACTTCCGACTTAAAGCATCAGCTACCACATTTGCCTTTCCTGCATGATACTGGATATTACAATCATAATCACTAAGAATTTCCATCCAGCGTCTTTGTCTCATATTCAAATCCTTTTGTCCGAAGACATATCTTAAGCTCTTATGATCGGTGAAAATGGTAAACTTACTGCCGTAAAGGTAATGTCTCTAAATTTTCAAAGCAAAATTATTGCTCCTAATTCTAAATCATGGGTTGAATAATTTTCTTCATGATTCTTAAGTTGTCTAGAGGCGTAGGCTATAACCTTTTGGCATTACATCAACACACATCCATAACCTAACTTAGAAGCGTCACAATGGACCACAAAGTCTTAAGATCCTTCTGGTAACGCTAGTATGGGTGCATTGGTTAGTCTTTGCTTAAGAACTCTAAAGGCTTCTTCTTGATTTGGTCCCCATTAAAACTTAACAGATTTACAGGTTAGCTTAGTTAAGGGAATGGCTATTCTAGAAAAATCTCGAATAAATCTTCTATAATAACCGGCCAATCCTAAGAAACTTCTAACCTCAGTTGGTGATTCAGGGGTTTTCCATTTGGTAATTGCCTCGATCTTGGTGGAATCCACATGAATTACTTCATGATTAACTAAGTGCCCAAGAAACTGTACCTGTTCTAACCAAAACTCGCACTTTGAAAACTTTGCATAAAGCTTTTCTTTTCTTAATAAACTTAAAAGTTCGTGCAATTGGTTTGCATGCTCCTCTTTACTCTTAGAGTAAATGAGAATATCATCTATAAAGACAATTATGAATTTATCCAAATATGGCTTACATATTCGGTTCATCATGTCCAAAAATGCAGCTGGAGCATTGGTTAGACCAAATGGCATGACAGTAAATTCATAATGGCCATACCTTGTTCTAAATGTGCTCTTAGGAATGTCCTCTTCCTGTACCTTTAATTGATGATATCCTAACCGTAAATCGATTTTGGAGAAAAATCGAGCTCCTTGTAATTGATCGAACAAATCATCGATTCTTGGTAATGGATACCGATTTTTAATCGTGACCTTGTTCAATTCGCGGTAGTCAATGCACATACGCATTGATCCGTCTTTCTTTTTACAAATAAAATCGATGCTCCCCATGGCGATGAACTTGGCTGTATAAATCTTTTCTCCAACAATTCGTCTAACTGTTCCTTTAGTTCCTGCATTTCTGCGGGTGCCAAACAGTAAGGTGCTTTGGCAATTGGTGCTGTTCCTAGTAACAGATGGATTCTGAATTCAATTTCCCTGTCTGGCGGTAGTCCTGGTAATTCTTCTGGAAACACATCTGAAAACTGGGATACTACAAGAATATCTTTCAGTTCTTTTCCTTTTGTGTTAGTTGAAATCAAATACACTAATGATCCCTTTTCATATATAACTTGTTGTTTTCATCACAAAGATGAATTTTGTGGATCTAGGTGGCTTATCTCCTTTAATTGTGATTTTTTCACCCCTTGGTGAATTTACTTGGATTGACTTTTGATCACATAGAATACTGGCTTTATTGGCTATTAACCAATCCATTCCTAATACAACATCAAATCCTGCCAGATTCATTAGATAGAGGTTTGCAATAAACTTTTGATTTAAAAATTCTATTCTTGCTCCCTGCAAGATTTCAGAAATCTTAATGGTTTCTCCATTTGCTATCTCTACTAGGCATTCTTGTGGGAGTTTAGTTAATGGTTGATTAAGAAGTTTGCAAAATGAAGTATTAATAAAACTTTGGTTCGCACCAGAGTCAAATAATACTTTAGCAAAAACATCATTAACTAAAAACGTACCGGCTATCACGTCTGGAATCATCTTAGCTTCTTCTGCGGTCAGAACAAATGCCCTAGCATTTTTAGTAGTCTTATTGTTCATGGCTGGAGCTAGTTTCGGACAGTTTGGCTTGATGTGGCCTTGTTCTCCACAGTTGTAACATATCCTGTTGTTAGGTTTCTTCCTGCAGTCTTCTTCCTTGTGTCCAGATATTTTGCAGAAGTTACAGTAGATGGAGCATCTTCCAGAATGCTTCCTTTTGCAATACTTGCAGTAAGGTGCAGAAGTAGAACCTACATTCTTCCCACGGTTGGAGTTTCCAGAGCGAAATTCTCGGGTAAGCCTTTGAGCTAGGTTCTTCCTTTGATCCTCTTCTCGTGTACGAACTAATTCATCTGTCAAGGTGTTTGCTAGTTCTACAGCTTCTTCTATAGTTTGAGGGAGATTAATACTGGTTCTGGTGATGCAAGGGTTGGCACTATTCTAGCATATTCAAAGAATAACGTAGTGTATCCCTTACTATCCACTCCAGTCATTCTAAGGTTTAGGAATTTATTTGCTATTTGTTCCTTTTCATTTGGAGGGCAGAATTTCCTTTCCACCATATTCTTAAACTCCTCCCATTCCATATTGTAAACCCTGTCATTTCCCCTAGACTGGAGGATAGTGTTCCACCATTCTAAGGCTGAGTTCTTAAACAGATTGGAAGCAAACATTATCTTATCCTCTTCCGCACATTTGCTTATTTTTAAGACAGCCTCAGTCTTTTCTATCCAGCATAGAGCTGCAACGGCCCCTTCATTGCCTGAGAATTCCATTGGTTTACAAGACCAGAATTCTTTATAAGAACAACCATAAGATATGGTTCTTCTTCTTTTGGGAATGGGCACTTGAAGTATGGGTCCATTGTTTACGCTGTGTTCTAGTTCAGTTGGTCGCTTACTGCCATTGTTACTTTTATTATCCGCTTCCCTAACTGTTTTGATAATATATGGCATCACATCTATTATTCCTTGTGCCACTATGTGTTGAATGGCACTGTTATCCACTTGGTTTCCATTATTTCATTGTTCAAGTTATCGTTATTCGGGTTATTGTCATTCTGGTTTTCCTGGTTCACTTCATTATCCATCTGAATTTTAAACATTTGTCACATATTAACATCACAAGATAATATTTAATCAATCACACAACACACATATTGATCAAAATCGTCGAACATTGTGACTTACTCTTTCTTATATATTATGCATCTAATACAAACTGAAACTGGAATTTAAAATTACAATACTGTTATGCATCCATAACTATTATCTAGATATTTTTTTAAACATACACACATATTATATATTTTTATTTTATTATTATTATATTAGTACTACCACCATCACTGATATGGGTTCATCCAAAACTCCATATTACGCTCGTCGTACTTCCAGACGAGTCGTTCTCCGATCTGCCTCATTTTGTCACTACCTTCCAAGATCTCCTCACCAAAGGTTCGGAGTTCTTGCACATTCTCTGCACTCATTGGGGGTGCAGGGGCTGGTACTGGGTTTGGGAACTGGGGCATGGGTTCCTGATAAGGGTAAGGATTCTCTAGAGTTTCCCTAATGTATTCATCGTTATCATAGTAGGGATCTAGAGGGTCCAAATCTGGGTAGGCTGCTAGGTTTGGCATAGGTTCGTCTTCTGGTATTGGGTAGCGTTGCTGGTAATCCCTAAGGACGTCAAACCACGGGACATAGTTTAGGTCTAAGAGATTAGGTGCTGGTGGTCTAGGTATCTCATCTAGGTTGAAATCAGGCATTGGGATTTGATTTTCTAGGTTGTTTTCAACTTCCAATGGCTGTGTGGGAAACAGTGGTAAGGGCTGGGGTGCTATGAGTTGCTCCAGGTTAGGGTCTGCAGCTGTGGTTGCTAGGATATGGAAATTTGCTAAACTCCTATTGAGCATATCCTGGGTGTGAGCATCTCTTTCTCTCTTGGCGGCTGCTACAGCACGCTGTTGTTGTAACTTTTTCATTCTCTTCCTACGTTCATGCGCTCCCCTACAGAACCATCCTCTCTTTTTAGGAGGGAATGGCTCTTCAGACTGTGCCTTAAACACGAATATCCCATCTTCATTGTCAGCTGAATACTCTGAGAGGGCAGGCTGTGAAGAGGTGCCTTCGCTCCTAGGTGAGCTGGACAACAGATGGTAGGCGTCGGAAGGTTCTTGGTCGCTCATATTGTAAACTAACAAATAGTCAAATAACACACAACAATGAAATACAAATATGCACGTAGTTCCGTAGAAAATTTACTAACATATTGAATAATATCTTGGTGTCAGCAGAGCACTTCTGTGGCTGAATCAGTGGCTTAGCTCTGATACCACCTTCTGTAGCAACCCCCGTTCCCTAATTACCCGAGAACAGGCGGCCGCGGCCAGTCTCAGTGGTATCGGTATTTATCATTTTGGTAGCGGAAATTACATCAGGACCGTAGTTAGGAAATATTTTATCAGAGTAAAATACAACACTTTTATAATATTAAACACGTGGAAAAATTCCAAGTTTTCATTACAAACTGATTTATAGGGATGGACCCTATTTTATTGAAATGAAACATCTTTTTTATTTAGGTAACTTTTATAGCCACTTTTCCAAGCCTTCAGTGCTGTCCAGCTGGTTTCTATTTGGCTTTCACATTTTGTTACCTGAAACGCGTTTAAAACATTTTGTCAGTGGGAAATACTGGTGAGTGAATCCCAGTTTAATCCAGAAGAGTTTTATCTTTTAACAGTATTGAGAGCGATTACAATGTTTATATCTACACAATTACTCATTCAATACTGTCAATCCTGACTGGTGGGTCATATTACACATTGGCTAACTCTTTGTCCAATGGTAACGTGTTCCACATTTTGTATACAAAACCCCAACATACCGGCAGTAATTGAAGAATTACAAAGACTCAATCACTGCTAATCACATTGTAAAATATTTAAGGTTTTGCAAAAATAGTTTACAAAAGGGTTTACAAAAAGGATACTCACATTGCTGTCTTAGAGTTTTCCTTAAGGATTTCCTGGTGATTATCTATAATTTACACAAATGCACACGCGTAAGTATAGAACCCAATATTACATTAGTAATACCCTCCCCGAGACGGCATTCCAACGACTACGTCGGGTAAAACCGCGACAGCCGTTACGGAACCCTGGATCAATTGGGCAGCGTATCTAATACGTAACCGGGGTTGTGATACTTACAACGGGGCAGAACTTCGTTATTTAGGGGGTATTTATGCCCGTAGATTATAATTTCTATGTACAATTTCGAGAGAGAGAAAGAAAGATTCAACGGTTTGAAACTAAGGCTGAAGGCCTCTATTTATAGTGCATGTTCGCCTTCCGTCGCGCCCCGCGTAAGCTTCGGCCAGGGCCTTCGTGGCCCACGAGGCTCCCTAGGGTAGGCCCTAGGGTTGCTGAGTTAACCACTAGACTCGACACGACTGGGACATGTGGCGGCCTCGGGGCTTGCCTGGTGTCTAGGTTGTCGCGGCCCGCGTAAGACCAAGGGGTGGTCTTCGCGGCCTACC
The DNA here is from genome assembly GCF_002127325.2 of Helianthus annuus. Lineage (NCBI taxonomy): Eukaryota > Viridiplantae > Streptophyta > Magnoliopsida > Asterales > Asteraceae > Helianthus > Helianthus annuus. The sequence continues at coordinate 134,696,606 of NC_035442.2, read as the reverse complement.
AAGAACTAATAAAAATTGTTTTTATTTTATTTTTAATTATATATAGTATTTTGGGCTCGGTTTTCATATACGGGGTGTGTTCTAATACATATTGGGATATTTTAATTATTTTTAAGGTGACGAAAATTTTAGGAGGGTTGTTATACAATCACTGTTTAATATAATGTAAATCATTTGAGGTTTTGTAAAAACAGTTTGCAAAAAGGAGGATTATTCACAAAAAGGTTTACAAAAGAGGAGATTACTCACATTGTTTTTTAGGTAATTTCCTGTGGTTTCCTGGTTATAATCTATAAATTTTAAATAATGCACACGCATTAGTATAATAACCCAATTTTACATTAGTTATACCCTCCCCGAGACAGAACTCCAACGACTACGTCGGGCAAAGCCTCAACAGCCGTTACGGAGCACTAGATTAATCGGGCAGCGTATCTAATACGTAACCGAGGGTTAAAATACTTACAACGAGGCAGAGCTTCGCTATTTTAGTGGGTATAATACCCGGGAATTATTTTAGCTATTCAGAATTGAGAGAGAAATATTAGTTTTGAACGATTGAAAATGAACGTCGAACTCTCTATATATAGGCTGGAACAAGGGGCTCTCGCGCCCCACGAAAGATGAGGAGAAGGTTTACGCGGCCCGCGAGGGCCTTAAAGGCGGCAACGAATTTTGCTGAGTCATCCCGGGTTCTGACGCGTGTCATGCCACGTGGCACATTGTGGTTTCGCCTGGTGTTGAGCTGTGGCGGCCCGCGACAGCTTCCGTTGTCTTCTTCACGCCCCGCGAGCGCTTACCAGAACTTGATTTATTTGATTTTTATAAAATTAAAGGTATTTCGAGGCCATTTTTTGTATACGGGGTGTATTTAGGAGCGTTTAGGGTCACGTTAAGGGTTTTAGGGAAACTGTTACCTTATAATAGTAACTGAAGGAAGTACGTGGCTTTGATTTGTTAGATTTGTCGTCATTTCTATTTGCCTACCTAAGTGTATCTTAAGAATGTTTAGGAGAGTTGTTATATCTTCCCCACCTTGTTTTATATCTCGTCCTCGAGATTTGGGCTACTATATTCCCTTGGAGTTATATTATGTCTTGTAGTTTGCAAAAACAGTTGTCAAAGTGAAAGTTCTGAACCCCAGTTTCTGTTGGGCAGAAATTTGGAGAAAAGCAACTTATCTAAACTCGAGATAGTGTAAGAAACAATAGACAAGATAAATCAAGTCAAAGCAATACAAGATTACAAAAGAGTTATGTAGATAACAGATGAAAACCTTTTAAGTGGGAGATAAGGTTAAAAGTTTCTCTATGGGAAGGAGTAGTCAGAATCGTTAAAGAGGGAAGTCAAGTTCCAGGTATGTTGGACCATTTATTAAACGTGTAGAACCTATAGCTTATTAGTTACAACTGACAGAGATGATGTATGTATGAAATCGTATAAAAACGCGTAGCAGATAAATCCTTAGTGAGATTTTTCTAAGGACATCGAAGAAAATGAGAAACATAAATGTTCCGATTATTTCCAGGATTCAGTGATGTTTATTTAAATGGCAAGGATATACCGGAGGATACAATAGATTTTAGTGTATCATGGTCTTAATACATAATTGTATTAAGACTACTTGAATGATGAGTCAAACGAATGATGTATGATTAGGGTTTATTATTAGCACAGGCTACAAATTTATACAGATACTACAAGGTATTGAAAGAATTCAATGATTACGGTGACCGCACAAATTCACTGTTTTCGAAATTAACTGAAAGTTTTAATGAAGTGAATCTGGATATTCAAAAGATAGGATTTCCAAAGAAGACATGAATATTATAGGATTAATTCAAAGATGAAAGGAATGTTGGAGGTATGTTAGAATAAGAATTTAGGTACCTTTATCTGAACACCAAATTGTATTAAGACTTGGTTTAGTATAATGAATCAATAAATGAATAAATTAGTACCTCAGGGTGAAAATGGAATGAGATCAAATTTCAAAGAAATCGCCACCGCAAGGTGTCGTGTTTTAACAAATGATATATTGAAATTGAAGACTTTGAACAAGGTTACTATGATTCAAACAATGAGATTACCGGGAATATGATGATCTCAATTCATCATCTGGGATATTGTATATTGTGAACAAGTTCAAATAATTGAGCTTGGTTTGAACATATTCCAACAATGGATATATGTATTGACAAGAAATGGTTTCAATGAAAATCTGGTAAGTAACTTTGAAAAGTAACTCTGAAAAGAAAAGGAGTTTTCCAAGAAATTTGATGGCTCGATTATCAAAAGTCAACATTATGTAGTCATATAGAACATCAGAATGAGTATAACGAAATATTTAAAACTCAAGAATAATTGATCTTTTTGAAGTGAATTTACATGCATGACAAGCAATGCACGTATAACATAGGAATTTATCAAGAGATGAGACAAATAAGAGTTGGCTTTATAAAAGAAAATAAAAACCTTTTATTGACAAGGTTTCGATTGAAATCCAAAGTCAACTAGCTTAAGTACAGTCGAAACATAAAGGTTCTTATTTTGCTATCGTCTCCGATATTGTAAATATCTATGTTCTCCTTAGCTTCATCGGGGTTTCGATTCTCGTTGTCGAGTGCCTTAGATAGTTTCGAGCAGTAGGGACGAATGTGGCCTGGGTCTCCGCATTTGTAACATACATTAGTTTTCCTTCTACATTCTTCCTCTGCATGTCTAGCCTTCTTGCAGAAATTATAGCGAAGTGTCTTCTTAGAATGGCGTTTTCTTGCGTTCTTCTTGTTATGGTTGTTGCAGGTAGGCTGCGTGATTACTGGTTTCATTTCTTTATCCTTACGTGATTTTTCGAAGCGGAATTCCTTATAAGAATAGCTATAGGTTATGATTTTCTTCCGTTTGGAAGATGGAGTTTTGATACGAATATCATGATTTCCATTACTACTAGGGTTAGGTTTGAAGTGGTGAGTATGCCTACAGTGGGTAGTAGGATTCTCGTTTGTATGTACAAAAATTTTAATAGCTTCAATGATCGAAGGTATGGCATTCAATATTTCGTGGGCTATTATATTTTCTATAGTGTTTCTGTCCAAGGAGTTTTCATTACTAGTCTGAATTTCTTGATTACATGCCATTTCATTTGACATCTGTATTACAAACATGGTTAGATATACTTATTACAGAACTATGCAATTATACAGGCACATTTTGTTTAACACAATTATAGTCATAGCTCTCAGTATTATGCGTGGATATATATATATATATATATATACATATATACATATATACATGTTATTATTATTTTTTTTAACATTTTCTTTCTATATATATCTTATCAAAATATAAGGAAAATCTATGTATTATATGTGTGGTTTCTTCCTTTGGTGTAATAGTTTTTCTCTATATTATCTTAATTTAACTATATTTTCAGAACTCATGATTGGGTAGGTATTCAAAAATAAGGTAAGAGCTTTATATGAAATTCTGAGATTCCCCGTTATTGACCTATTATTTAAGAGGTGGTGCTAGTACATATATTCTTAAGGTATCTTTTAAATTAAAGTTGGGTATCCAAATAGATTTTGAGTAATCATATAGGTTTGCTTCTTTATATAAAAGCTTGTCCTTATACAGAAGATATTTGATTATTATATTGTAGATATTATCAAGAAAATTGTGTCTCCAGATACGTATAAATATATTGTTTTAAATTTCCTGTAATATATACATATAATATCAATTTATGAAAATCCAATTACATTACTAATTTGTATCCGTTATATTGTTTATTTCCATAACTTTGTTTATTCCGTTATATTAATAAAATACATTTCTATTAGATAAATTGAACATGATATTTTGGAATAAAAAGGGAAATTTATCAAAAGGAATAAATTTAATAAAGGTATAATTCTTCTGCATTCTTTTTAGAATAATTTAATCTTTAACTGACAGCTTGACTCATTTTGGCTATAACATTGTTAGAACTTAATTCAAATTTTTATTATATCTATTTATTTAAAGAATCAAATAGATAATACAAAGTCTAGCGTTTGTAATTTGATCCTTAATATATTAAGTGATGAAGTATCATTCCCATACCAGAATATATATATATATATATATATATATATATATATATATATATATCCCAAAATTTAATGTTACATTATAAATACATTTCCTTTTTATTATTATATAGCCTAACATACTGTAAGATACAAATAGGATTTACATATCCTGAGAATTTAAATGATATAAAATCATTTACATTTTATCTAAATATTTGTATCATAATGTTTACAAAGTATCTTATCTGAATTGCATTAATATTAAAATATTAATATTAACATTGTATTATTGTTATAAAATTCATATTGCATTATGTCTCCATATTCACATATGGATTTGATAGATATATAAGATATCACAAAATTTACTAAGACATGATATTATTAATATATATCGTTTATATAGATATATAAAATAGCATAACTGTAAGACACAGATATGGGTAACACATATTGGGAATTTAAAATTCGTTAGATGGCATAAAAATCATAATAGATATATTAAAATCTCATGTTCACAGGATAACACATAAGATATTAATTTCCTAACACAAATGGTTAAAGGTTTAGGTATTGGAAGAACACCTAAAGGGCTTAAACCAGTGGCATAGCTCTGATACCACCTTCTGTCACAGCCCCCGATCCCTACCACGGGAGCGGGAGCCGTGAGCCAGTCAGATCGGTGTTTATTAATTTGGCAGTGAAAATTTCATCAGGACCGTAGTTAAGAAATATTTTTATCAGAGTTAAACACCATAATGTTTAAAATAGATAAATGGGATAAAACCCAAATTTTGTTGATAATACATTTATTATGACAAGTGTGACGAAACCCGATTTTCATTTTAGTACATTGATAGGGAATAACCCTAATTTATTAAAAACAATTCTCCCTTTTAATTAGGTAACTTTTATGGCCACTTTTCTAAGCCTTCAGTGCTCTCCAGCTGGCTTTTATTGGCTTTACACTAAGTTACCTGAAACACGTGTTTAAAACATTTTATCAGCAAGAAATACTTGTGAGTGAATCTCAGTTTAATCAAAACAGGTTTCATCATTTTACAGCATTGAGGACGGTCACGCAATTACATTTGTTTATATTTCTACCTTAGTTACCACCCACGGTACTGTCAATCAATGACTAGTGGTCATGTTACTACTCATAGTGTAGTAACAAATTTTGGATACAAAACCCCCAACATACCGACGATAATTGTAGAATACAAATACTCAATCACTGTTTAATATAATGTAAATCATTTGAGGTTTTGTAATAACAGTTTGCAAAAAGGAGGATTACTTACAAAAAAGTTTACTCAAAAAGGAGATTACTCACATTGTTATTTTAGGTAATTTCTTGTGGCTTCCTGGTTATAATCTATAAATTTTAAATAATGCACACGCGTTAGTATAATAACCAAATTTTACATTAGTTATACCCTCCCCGAGACAGAACTCCAACGACTACATCGAGCAGAGCCTCAACAGCCGTTACGGAGCACTAGATCAATCGGGCAGCGTATCTAATACGTAACCGAGGGTTAAAATACTTACAACGACGCAGAGCTTCGCTATTTTAGTGGGTATAATACCCGGGAAATATTTTAGCTATTCGGAATTGAGAGAGAAATTTTAGTTTTGAACGATTGAAAATGAACGTCGAACTCTCTATATTTGGGCTGGAACAGGGGGCTCTCGCGCCCCGCGAAAAATGAGGAGAAGGTTTACGCAGCCCGCGAGGGCGCTAAAGGCGGCAACGAATTTTGCTGAGTCATCCCGGGTTCTGACGCGTGTCATGCCACGTGGCACGCTGTGGTTTCGCCTGGTGTTGAGCTGTCGCGGCCCGCGACAGCTTTCGTTGTCTTCTTCGCGCCCCGCGAGCGCTTACCAGAACTTGATTTATTTGATTTTTATGGAATTAAAGGTATTTCGGGGCCATTTTTCGTATACGGGGTGTATTTAGGAGCGTGTAGGGTCATGTTAAGGGTTTTAGGGAAACTGTTACCTTTGTAATAGTAACTGAAGGAAGTACGTGGCTTTGATTTGTTAGATTTGTTGTCATTTCTATTTGCCTACCTATGTTTAGCTATCTTCGGACATGTAAATATATAAGTGTATCTTAAGAATGTTTAGGAAAGTTGTTATATTTGACGTCGACTAACCAAAGTGATTCGATTATTCCCAACGAGTTCGAGTACACGCTTTGGCCTAATAGACTGTGCTCTCACCGAAACACGATGAACGGCACTCATCCTTCAGTTGTCACACCCCCAAAATCCACTAGCGGAGTATCACCGCATGGAGGCGTGACTGACCAGGATCAAGCCACCAATCATATTGAACAATGTAATTAAGTAAATAAAACCAACCACAATATAATTGGTGTCCAAAAGAAAGTAATCAACTTTAAGTTAACAGCGGAAGAATAAAATGTAAAACCCAAGCATAAGTAGTAAGTTCATAAAGTTTAAATGTTTAACATGGAACTCAACAGTCCATGTCCCACAACGATCACTCCTCCCTGTGCAAGCTCCATAAGCACCTAACGACCTGCAAGGCATGTAACAACGAGTCAACAACAAAGTTGAGCGAATTCACAGTTGGTTGTTTTAGTTTTACAAGTTTGTTTTAAAAACCATAAGTCGTTTCGCAAACCACGAGTTAACCAGTATATTTTTTCCCAAACCATATCCATGATCAGTGGGGGCTTCCCCATGTGAACCACTAGACTGTTACCATATCGACAACTGACGAAAGTAAGTTGTGTCCTACGTCAATGTCTATCATCATTGACTAAGTGCCCAGATCCATTAGTACACGCCCGTCCTACTGGCACGGTGTAAGGCTTGTCAACCCTAATAGCGCTATTAACTAATGACCCGCTCGCCATTGGCCTGGCGATTAAGTCGATATAAAAATGAGGGACTTCATGATAGAGTTTTGTCTAGTAAGTTTAAGGTTGTTGTCCTACCCAAGGAGGACGAACGTATGTATTCTAGCCAAGGAGAATACGCAGGATTAATATTGGCATCCTACCCATGGAGGATGGCGGTACATATCCTACCCAAGGAGGATATGTAGGTTCCGTTTTAATTCTTTAACCCATTCCCAACCACCGGGAATCCCATGCCTTAGAAAGTGTGTGAACTCACCTTTGATTGCTCGGTTGAACTCTTAAAATAGCTAACGATCAGGGTTGGTCAATCATGTCCTAATATGATTACCATTTAGTTTGTTAATGGTTTTAAATAAAACACAAGGTTCCTACACGCATCTATCACATAACACACACTCACGTTAACAGTTCACGCCCATATAAACATCCCATCTATAACTGTCACACCCCCAAAATCCACCTGCGGAGTATCACCGCTTGGGAGCGTGACTGACCAGGATCAAGCCACCAATCATATTGAACATGCATTTAATATTAAGTAAAGTAAATGAAAACCATCCATTCAATACAAAAGGTGATCAAACAAATCATCGTTTCAAAATGTAGCGGAAGCATAGTAATAATCCAACAATAGTAAATAGTAAATAGTTCAAATGTTATAATGGTTCAGCATAGAAACCACGAATCCTTGTCCACAACGACCCGCTTCTCCAGTGCAAGCTCCAAGTACCTAACGATCTGCAAGGCATGTAACAGAATGGTCAACAAACTAGTTGAGCGAGTTCACATAAAGGAAATGCGTAATAGTAAGTTCATTTGTAATAGGTGGCTCTACTGGGCCGTTTGTATATTTTACTGTGGTGGTGTTCCACGTTTTCCTGTGGTGGTGTTCCACGTTTTCCTGTGGTGGTGTTCCACGTTTTCCTGTGGTGGTGTTCCACGTTTTCCTGTGGTGGTGTTCCACGTTTTCCTGTGGTGGTGTTCCACGTTTTCCTGTGGTGGTGTTCCACATTTTCCTGTGGTGGTGTTCCACGTTTTCCTGTGGTGGTGTTCCACATTTTCCTGTGGTGGTGTTCCACGTTTTCCTGTGGTGGTGTTCCACGTTTCCTAACCACTAGACTACTCGTAACTATAGGTATCCTTCACAACCGAGGATAGTGATGTGGTAGTCTAGTCATAGTGTCAATAGAGTATCTAATCAACCTTCCAATCCCATTCCCAACCCCGGGAACCCCATGCCTTGGTAAGAGTGTGAACTCACCTTGGTTTGCTCGGTATGCTAAATAAGTGCTCACAGTTAATTAATCACGTCCTATGTATACACGTATAGCAAATCAGTTCATGCTCGAAATGTTACGCATGCAATTAATTGGTTCACATAGCAGTCAGTTTGCATATCAGCACACATGTATTAATTCACCTTGTACGAATACAGATGTTAACAGTCATCACAAAGCATGGCATGCCAATTAAGTCCAGCATATATATTCAATCAGTCAAAGTATATTCACAAACCCTAACATCCTTCGAATCCAGCCATTATCTTTTGATTACACATCAGTTAACACAATTATCAAAATGATCCTTCGGTCCGAAGGTTATGTTTCGAACTAATACTATCTTTCGACCAAAATTATCTTTCGGTCAAAGATGTGGTTCGGTCAAAGCCATCTTTCGGTCAACTATGCTTTGGTCCAACTGCTATCCTTCGGTCAACTATGTTTCGATCCAACATAACAATGGTTCGACCAAATCTATCCTTCGGTCAACATAACATCCTAACAGTTTCAACAATACATCATCGATCAAACAGGCGGAGTTCAAGTTGTTTCTCAAGAACCCTAATCTAACACACATGAACACAATCCTATTCCATTCTATCAGGTTAACCTTGAAACATGACAAGTTTACAACCAATCAAGATCAATATGCGAATCCATGATGCGACAATCCGATTAACATAACTATCTTTCAAATCGTACATACCAACCGATTACACCATGGACAATTCAATTAATCTATATCCGATATCTATGCAAACCACATATTGCAAGGCAATTGATAAAACATGAAATCACACACAACTGATTAATCGGGTTTACATCATACAAACGATCCGGCCGGTTAAGCACATTCATACTTGATAATTCAAAACACATAATCACCAATTCAACATGGACACTAACCGGGGTAGAGAAACAAAGAATTGATCAGCAAAAATCTCCGTAAGTTGTGGTTGCCGTCACAAGTGAAAGTGTTCTAGGGTTTTCCTAAAACTGCCGATTATGCATGCAATACGTATTTAAACCTTTCACAGAAATGGGCCAAGCCCATTAGAGTAACTGGGCCGAAACATATCGAAGGATATGTTTCGAGCGCGAAGGATATGTTTCGAGACCTTCAATCCGAAGGATGACCTTTCGAATCGAAAGATATGTTTCGACATCCTTCGATTCATGCATCATGTTTCGTGGAACATCCTTCGTAGGTTGGGCCATGATTCACACTAACTAGCTAACATACAGTACAAGTTTCACAATATGGAACCCATTATACACAATCAAACAATTATGCACAATCAAGCAATCAAACATATATATATACTTTCATATCAATCAAATGTGCAATTAAGTAATTAGTCAAACACATGCTCGTGTAATACGTATGAAATCAATCTTAGAAATTCGAGTTGTCACATTATCCCCAACTTGAAAGAAATTTCGTCCCGAAATTTGGTACGCACTCACTGAGGTAGCTAGGCATGTTACATAGTTCACCGGTTTTCCTGGGGTGTCACATCATCCCCCCGTTGATTTGGAATTTCGTCCCGAAATTCAGTAGTAGTAGCTTCAGCCTCAGAAGTGGATGCATTGGTTTCGAATAGCTGGGGGTACTTTTCTTTCATCTGGTCTTCGCGTTCCCAGGTGTACTCTGGACCACGCTGGGAGTTCCAACGAACTCGAACAAGAGGGATTCTCTTGTGTTTGAGGACCTTAACATCCCGGTCCGTGATTTCAACTGGTTCCTCGACGAACTGCAACCGCTCGTCGATAGTGAGTTCCTTAAAGGAACTATGAGGGTCTTATCTGACAGACACTTCTTCAGATTCGACACGTGAAATACATAGTGAACTGCACCGAGTTCAGTTGGTAGGTTCAGTCTGTAGGCTACTGGGCCTATTCCTTCAGTGATTTCAAATGGTCCAACATACCGTGGATTGAGTTTGCCTCGTTTACTAAATCGAACCACACCCTTCCAGGGTGAGACTTTCAATAAAACCCGGTCCCCGACCTGAAATTCCAAGGCTTGCTACGCTTGCCCGCGTAGGCTTTCTGACGGTCGCGTGCTGCCGTCATGCGTTGTCGTATCTGTGCAATCTTTTCTATAGCGTCCACTACAATCTCTGGACCCGTAATTCGACTATCCCCCACCTCTGCCCAACAGAGAGGTGACCGGCATTTACGTCCGTAGAATGCCTCGAATGGAGCGGCTTGAATGCTGGTGTGATAACTGTTATTGTACGAAAACTCCACTAAAGGGAGGTGCTTTTCCCAGCCGTTGCCGAAATCAATAACACACGCTCGAAGCATGTCTTGAATAGTTCGCTCAGACTGCCCATCCGTCTGAGGATGATATGCTGTGCTCATGTCTAACCGTGAGCCGAAGGATTTGTGCATCGCTTGCCAAGCTCTGACGTGAATCGTGCATCGCGATCCGAAATAATAGAGGTGGGCACTCCGTGCCTCGAAACAACTTCTTTCATGTAGATGTCTGCTAGGGTAGAAAACTTATCCGTTTCTTTGATAGCCAAGAAGTGAGCAGACTTTGTGAGCCGATCAACGATCACCCAAATAGTGTCATTCCCACGCTGGGATCTAGGTAAGCCCGTAACGAAATCCATGGAAATTTCTTCCCATTTCCATTGCGGTATCTTAGGCTGCTGAAGCAGGCCTGATGGTTTCTGGTACTCGATTTTAACCCTTGCACAAGTTAAACACTTGCCGACGTAAGTTGCGATAAGAGCTTTCATGTTTGGCCACCAATAAGTTGTTCTGATATCGTGGTACATCTTATCCGACCCTGGATGTACCGAGTAGCGAGACTTGTGCGCCTCATCCATCACAAGTTCGCGTAAGCCGCCATAAAGTGGAATCCAAATACGCCCCGTTACATAGTAGGCGCCGTCCGCCTTTTGTTCCATTTGTTGTCGTGAGCCGCGTAAGGCTTCAGCCTTGACGTTTTCGGGCTTCAGGGCTTCTGTCTGAGCAACTCGTATCTGCGCAGGAAGGCTAGACTGAATCGTAAGCTGTAGCGCTCGCACGCGCCGTGGTAAAGTGTCCTTTCGACTAAGGGCATCCGCCACAACATTGGCTTTGCCTGGATGATACTTGATAGCGCATTCGTAATCGTTAAGTAACTCGACCCATCGTCGTTGACGCATATTCAAATCCTTCTGCTTAAGGATATGCTCGAGACTCCTGTGATCGGTGTAAATCGTGCACCTGGTACCGTACAGGTAGTGTCGCCATATCTTAAGCGCGAAAACAACAGCTCCCAGCTCTAAATCGTGCGTCGTGTAGTTGCGCTTGTGAACCTTGAGTTGACGAGAGGCGTAAGCGATAACCTTGTCGCGCTGCATTAACACACATCCCAGTCCCCGAATGGATGCATCACAATAAACCACGAAGTCGTCTGTGCCCTGGGGCAATGAGAGGATAGGTGCGCTGCATAGTCTATCCTTCAAGTACTGAAAAGCAGTTTCCTGCGTCTTAACCCATCTGTAAACGACACCTTTCTGTGTTAGCATAGTGAGCGGCTGCGCGATCTTGGAGAAGTCTTTGATAAACCGCCTGTAGTATCCTGTCAAACCCAAGGATTGGCGTATTTCTGTTGGTGTACGCGGTGCTGGCTAATTCCTGATCGAATCTACCTTGGATGGATCGACATGGATCCCATCCCTGTTCACCACATGGCCTAAGAAGTGGACTTCATGAAACCAGAAGTCGCATTTTGAAAACTTGGCGTACAATTGATCCTTTCGAAGAAGTTCCAAGATAAGACGTAAGTGCTGCTCGTGTTCCTCCTGACTCTTGGAGTAGATCAGAATGGCGTCGATGAAGGCAATGACGAACTTGTCAAGGTAGGGTTTGCATACCCTGTTCATAAGATCCATGAAAAACTGCAAGCGAGCTCTGAATGCTGTCTTGGAGACGTCCTCATCCCGGACTCTCAGCTGATGATAACCAGACCTTAGATCAACCTTGGAGTGGTAACTCGACCTTTGCAACTGGTCGAATAAGTCGTCAATGCGCGAAAGAGGATAACGGTTCTTCGCTTTGACCTTGTTCAGTTCACGGTAATCAATGCACATCCTGAAAGTGCCATCTTTCTTTTTCACGAAAAGTACTGGAGCTCCCCAAGGCGATAAGCTTGGACGAATAAAACCCTTTTCCAAGAGCTCTTGTAGTTGCTTTGACAGTTCTTCCAGTTCGGTTGGAGCTAAACGATACGGTGCGCGAGCTATAGGTGCTGCTCCTGGAGCGAGCTCGATTTGATATTCGTCCTGATGATGCGGCGGTAGACTAGGTAAATCCTTGCGAGACACCTGAGGAAAGTCGCGTACAGCTGGATGGTGTTCCAACTTCTTTTCTTTGCATGGGATTTCTGCTTGCTGTTGCTGCTGGCGATACCGATTTGCAGGCCGTGGACTCCTGAATCCTTAGCTTCATGGCCCATCTTGAGACACCTCTGGAAACGTCCCTCGTTGCACTAACCACCGTGGTGTCTGTTGCATTAGTTACACATTGGGTGAATTCCCCGATATCCACCCTGCCCCTGACCACCAGAAGTTGGCTGACTCGGCTCTGGTGATCACTATTCTTGCGCTGCTGCTGTGCTTGAGACTGAACGGTAGCTGAACCCTTGCTGGAATACCCATCCCATTTCCGCTTGTTGTCACTAGGAGTAGCGGAAGTAGCAGGAGTGGTAGCGGTAGTAATAGCGTTGATACAGCTAGGCAGCCTGTTCTGTTCCACTGCCTAATCCGTGAGGCGATGAGCAAGACGCTGAATGTCTTGGATATTGTCGAGGTTAGCCGATGTAGCATGGCTCTGAATTTCTGAGGCTAGACCCTTGAGGTACAATTCGATACGCTTGCTTGGAGGGTCCACCATGCTTGGACACAAGATGGCCTGTTCGTTTGACCGTTTCGTATGAGCTTCAATTTCTGACCCCGTCATTTTCAAATGGTAAGGCTCCTCTTCCAACTTGTGGATGTCATCACGCGTGCAGTATCCCCTTTTAATGCATTCTTTGAATTCGTTCCAGGGGGTGGCGTTAGCAGCTGCCAACCCTAGTATCCGTACTTGCGCGTTCCACCAGGTTAGCGCGATTCCTTCCAAGTACCAGTGGCGTACTTGACCCTGCGAGCCTTAGGGCATTCACACATCTCAATTACTGCCTCGAGCTTCCCAAGCCAATGGAGTAGTCCCACTGCTCCTTCGGCGCCACTGAATGTGCTTGGACGACAGTCCATGAAGTTCTTGAATGTGCAGACAGGTTGTGCGCTCTGACCCGTTGCGCGAGAAAGATAGATCAAGGTTAAGCGCGAGAGTTGGGTCACGAGAGTAGGATCTAACATCCTAGGATAGGTTTGGAATAGCAGGTTATACCTCCTGCTTGTGCGGCTGCAAGCGCCGCAAAAACTTGTTCGTTAATGAGAGCCGTCAACCGGGCTTGAGTCATGTCAACACGTCCAGACATGATCGAACAGTAAAGGTAGCATAAGTAAGAATGGTTCACGAATAGTGCGATGACAGAAGAGTGTAAGCACATAAGTATTCTCATGCAATGACAAGTTGTGAGCAAGGTAATGTAAGCATACTACGAGCAAAGTTCTATGCAAATTCTAGCATGTAGGCAATAAACATAAACCTTATTACCTAGGAAGTTGAGTCTTGCACGTGGAGCGAAGCGTCGTTGTGGATCGTTGAGAGCACTGTTCTGGTTATAGTCTGGTTTTAATAAAAACGTTTTTCCATATTAAAACCAAGTTCTCTATAACCAATGGCTCTGATACCAATCTGTCACACCCCCAAAATCCACCTGCGGAGTATCACCGCTTGGGAGCGTGACTGACCAGGATCAAGCCACCAATCATATTGAACATGCATTTAATATTAAGTAAAGTAAATGAAAACCATCCATTCAATACAAAAGGTGATCAAACAAATCATCGTTTCAAAATGTAGCGGAAGCATAGTAATAATCCAACAATAGTAAATAGTAAATAGTTCAAATGTTATAATGGTTCAGCATAGAAACCACGAATCCTTGTCCACAACGACCCGCTTCTCCAGTGCAAGCTCCAAGTACCTAACGATCTGCAAGGCATGTAACAGAATGGTCAACAAACTAGTTGAGCGAGTTCACATAAAGGAAATGCGTAATAGTAAGTTCATTTGTAATAGGTGGCTCTACTGGGCCGTTTGTATATTTTACTGTGGTGGTGTTCCACGTTTTCCTGTGGTGGTGTTCCACGTTTTCCTGTGGTGGTGTTCCACGTTTTCCTGTGGTGGTGTTCCACGTTTTCCTGTGGTGGTGTTCCACGTTTTCCTGTGGTGGTGTTCCACGTTTTCCTGTGGTGGTGTTCCACATTTTCCTGTGGTGGTGTTCCACGTTTTCCTGTGGTGGTGTTCCACATTTTTCCTGTGGTGGTGTTCCACGTTTTCCTGTGGTGGTGTTCCACGTTTCCTAACCACTAGACTACTCGTAACTATAGGTATCCTTCACAACCGAGGATAGTGATGTGGTAGTCTAGTCATAGTGTCAATAGAGTATCTAATCAACCTTCCAATCCCATTCCCAACCCCGGGAACCCCATGCCTTGGTAAGAGTGTGAACTCACCTTGGTTTGCTCGGTATGCTAAATAAGTGCTCACAGTTAATTAATCACGTCCTATGTATACACGTATAGCAAATCAGTTCATGCTCGAAATGTTACGCATGCAATTAATTGGTTCACATAGCAGTCAGTTTGCATATCAGCACACATGTATTAATTCACCTTGTACGAATACAGATGTTAACAGTCATCACAAAGCATGGCATGCCAATTAAGTCCAGCATATATATTCAATCAGTCAAAGTATATTCACAAACCCTAACATCCTTCGAATCCAGCCATTATCTTTTGATTACACATCAGTTAACACAATTATCAAAATGATCCTTCGGTCCGAAGGTTATGTTTCGAACTAATACTATCTTTCGACCAAAATTATCTTTCGGTCAAAGATGTGGTTCGGTCAAAGCCATCTTTCGGTCAACTATGCTTTGGTCCAACTGCTATCCTTCGGTCAACTATGTTTCGATCCAACATAACAATGGTTCGACCAAATCTATCCTTCGGTCAACATAACATCCTAACAGTTTCAACAATACATCATCGATCAAACAGGCGGAGTTCAAGTTGTTTCTCAAGAACCCTAATCTAACACACATGAACACAATCCTATTCCATTCTATCAGGTTAACCTTGAAACATGACAAGTTTACAACCAATCAAGATCAATATGCGAATCCATGATGCGACAATCCGATTAACATAACTATCTTTCAAATCGTACATACCAACCGATTACACCTTGGACAATTCAATTAATCTATATCCGATATCTATGCAAACCACATATTGCAAGGCAATTGATAAAACATGAAATCACACACAACTGATTAATCGGGTTTACATCATACAAACGATCCGGCCGGTTAAGCACATTCATACTTGATAATTCAAAACACATAATCACCAATTCAACATGGACACTAACCGGGGTAGAGAAACAAAGAATTGATCAGCAAAAATCTCCGTAAGTTGTGGTTGCCGTCACAAGTGAAAGTGTTCTAGGGTTTTCCTAAAACTGCCGATTATGCATGCAATACGTATTTAAACCTTTCACAGAAATGGGCCAAGCCCATTAGAGTAACTGGGCCGAAACATATCGAAGGATATGTTTCGAGCGCGAAGGATATGTTTCGAGACCTTCAATCCGAAGGATGACCTTTCGAATCGAAAGATATGTTTCGACATCCTTCGATTCATGCATCATGTTTCGTGGAACATCCTTCGTAGGTTGGGCCATGATTCACACTAACTAGCTAACATACAGTACAAGTTTCACAATATGGAACCCATTATACACAATCAAACAATTATGCACAATCAAGCAATCAAACATATATATATACTTTCATATCAATCAAATGTGCAATTAAGTAATTAGTCAAACACATGCTCGTGTAATACGTATGAAATCAATCTTAGAAATTCGAGTTGTCACAATAACCATTCAAAAGCAAAAATAAGATATTGCACATAACACTTTCATTGACATATAACACGTTAGATCATTCTTAGATAACCTACCCGACAGTTAGACACCCAAATTACTACTTATGTCGTTTCAGCTTTAACCTTCAAAACTGGGCTGTTTTTGAGCATTTTAATAAAATAGTTAAATTATTCCAAAAAGTCCCAACTTTTTACAAAATGTTTTAAATGATCCAAATATTATTGTGTAAAAATATCGGGATCCAATTCATTACCAATATTTTATAAAAAAATCATTTACCGGACTACAATCAGATTCGTCACTTTCTGACTGCAGTCCACGGAAAAATTCATTTAAAATTCATTGTAAGTCCGATTGATGAAATTCCAGTTGGTGAATTACAATAACATCAGTGGCCATCTACAGTACAAATTTCGTGACCTAACTCTATCCAGGTTTCAAGTTATGACGAAAAACATAACACGCATTTTCTGCAGAAAAAACGCAGCTTTTGCTGCTGTACAAAACGGACCTTTAAAAATAGCAAACGACCTTGAAAAAATATGATTCCAGTTCCATTTGATTCGTTTTTTGAAAACATATAACTTAGACTTCAGAAAATCAGTTTTTCGATTTAAAACGACCTGTTTACAGCCAACTGAAGTTGGCTGTAATGATTGGACAGCTTCCTGTTTTCAGGTTGTTAACGCTCTAACGCATGTTATATTAGTTCCATTAACCTGTTTAGCGAACAACAACGTCACTTAAACACACTTATAGCAGGTTATTGCCTAATTTGGATTTATTTATAAAATAGTTTATCATGAAATCACCATAATCACCAATACAGTTACACAAAACTCATGCCATCAGATACATACACCTCTACATATACTTTTACGAAATCAAGACACTTATCATAGGCATATTCATAACAACAATTCACATATCACCAAATGCAACCACATTAATTTAACCTTTAATCAGGACCACAGCCAAAAGACTTCATATTAAGCCATAAATCATAACCCTAACGAACATATACATGACTACTCTTACATATATAGTAACATGAACCATTACATTTTATGCTTCCGCTGTTAACTTAAAGTTGGTTACTTTCTTTTGGACACCAATTATATTGTGGTTGGTTTTATTTACTTTATTACGTTGTTCAATATGATTGGTGGCTTGATCCTGGTCAGTCATGCCTCCATGCAGTGATACTCCGCTAGTGGATTTTGGGGGTGTGACATCAGTTATAACGTGACTCGAGTCATTGGAACAGTCGAGACTTTGGTGAGAGTTGTAAAATAAAAGTAGGCAGTGGAACGCGTCATTAAGGTGCGGGTTTCACCCCTAACTTAACGACTTCGTTCTTGAAAGTTTAGCAAAACCACGTGATAGAGATGGAGAATTTCGTCGAGATATGGATGTCACTTCTAACTCAACGAAGATTCTCGTGCTGAGAGTAAAATACGCGTAGAGTGAGTGATCTTATCGAGAGTTCCTAGTTTTCACACCTAATCTCGACCCAATCACTCGGTTGTGTTATGCGAGCGTTTTCAAAAATGTGTGTATTGTGCTAGCCTTAGGAAAGGCGCGTAATACTACATGCCTCAGGAAAGGCAAGGTAATGTTGAAACCTTAGGAAAGGTTCCCCTTCGTACGAAGCTGGAGTATGCGTGTTCGCACGAAGATGTAGTTTTCGCGAGTTCGAACGAGAGTATCAAAAGTGGGCTCGTACTAACCCCTAATGGGTTCGCACGAGGTTGGTCTGTTAGTACTTAGACTATAGACTAGGTCAACTCTACACGACTCGACCTAATTCCCAATAGTTATGGCTCTGATACCAATCTGTCACACCCCAACCGATGGCGGAAACATCGGGGAGCGGCACTAGGTGAACCAGATTGCTCAAGAGAATCCATAACAACTATTAAATGGCAATAGTTAAAAGGTTCATTGTCCCATACCAATAAACAAACATTCTACAAACAGTTATCACAGAGTCACATCTCTTAAACAAAACAAAACAAGTCCAACAACCTAGATTTCTATTAGATGAGTTTCTAGACTGCCTATCTTGATTTCAGCATAACATTCCATCAACCTGCCACATACGTTAAAATAAAAGTCAATACATAAAGTAAAGGTGAGTACACAAGTTTGCATAGATAATAGTATAAAAAGCGTTTACACATAACCAGCATGTAACACTTAACGGGAAAAGCATGTAACTATCAACAATGATACAACCTAACCACGAGACTGCGTTGTAGAGTATGCATGACACACGTTCCCCGAAGTGAACACGTGAAGTAAAGTAATGGGATCTGTAACACCCCCAAAAATTTCACCTGCGGAAACCCCGCGAGACGTGTTACGCATCAGAGTTCGAGCCACCAATCACATTGAACCAATGATAAACATCTAAATAAGTCATGACATTATTTTACCAGAATAAGTTATCAACATAATATTAATTCTCAAAAGTTGTGTAGCGGAAGCAGGTAATAAGTTGTTTAGCAATTGTTTCATAGTAACGCTTAAAACCAATGTATCAAATGTAATTTAACCCAAGAGCCTCGATCCATGACCACTCCAGCACTCCCAGATAGCAAGCTTCCCAATACCAAGATGCCTAACGTCCTGCGAGCATGTAACACGTGTATCAGACAAAGCTGGCGAGTTCACAGTTTTAGAAAACGTTTGTTACCCGTTGTATGTAAAACAGTTCAATAACCAATGCAAGTAATATTGTTAATATCTCATTTCCGAACAATGACGGCTCCTGAATACACGACTGCCCTTCCCACGTACTCCTATCTAGTACTGGGCCAGACTGGGTCATTAGTTCACCTCCGTCCTCTACAGGCACGGGGTGAGGGTGCCAAACCTAAGTAGCGCTACTAACTAATACCCGATGAGGGACTTACAAAAGATGATAGGTGAGAATATTAACCAATATACTCGTTTTTACCCAAAGACTCATCCCCCCATGGAATACCCACTGACTATCCCCAACCACTGGGACGCATGCTCGAATGTAGTGAACTCACCTGGGTTTGCTCGGTAAGATTAATGCACGTATTCCGAGTTGATCAATTAGTTCCTAGGGGGGTTATCACCAACCGTTAGAATCTCATTTTTCCACACATCACACATGCAACATAACAACTTGTAACAATTACGCGTAGCTACCAAATAACATTTAGTCTTCATACATTTCACATAGTACGTTCACGTCTCGCATAAACACTTCACAACTCCATACATATCAATCAAATATGCTATACAACCTGGAGTTTCGCTCGCGGCACATGACTTCACCAACCTAATCCGTTTGGTGATCCAAATCACAACCGTGGGCCACCACCAGCGTGTAAACCGACCCAATTGCTGGCCCACAACGTCGCCCCAGTTTAAACAGTTATACGGCCACAGAAGAGACCCAACTAGACTGTGTGTATGGACATGTGTTATACGGTTTGGGCCTAGTGAATCTCATGTTTAATTATCACCAACAAATCGGTTCCCGTATCCTATATTCATATCGTCAACAGCATCATAGTTACATACAATTCAACATAGCAAGTATTATTCACAATAGCCTAGTCGAATCGGTTACATCATTCCGAGCATACCAATCGATCTTACCTTCATTAATACATATTGTTCTCACAGGAAATCAGAATTTAATATCATTAACATGAAGGATCATCAGGCGTGGATCCATCAACATCTCATATTTCGGATCAAGTATATCACAGTTACACTACTCAATTATCATGTTAACAATCGGCTATATTCCATGAATCTAGTTATCATATGTTACATCTAACCACTATATGTTAATTTACTAACAAACAATACGGGAATGACTAGATGAAACAATACGGGCTAGACATCATTCAACCTTTTATAGTATCGCCCACTGATACAAACGCATCACAAGATTGACTATTAAAAGGTTTAGCATAAATATAATTCACCAACAAACAATAACCACCACCCCATGTGATTGTTTGGAGAGGTCCAATGGTGTTGAGTATTGGTGGGTTAGGTCCAATAGTATTGAGAATTTGTAGGTTTGTGTCATTCTCAATTCCCTCCAAAGCAATTAATGATCTCACATGGCCACCTTTGATTAATTCATGCAGTGGTCAATTCATACATCATCATCAACAATTTTGATCAACACTAATGTCGGTCACAATTTATTATCACATGGCACTTGTATTATTTCTAACATATCCACATGTATTCACATAGAATCAACAATCAACCATCAAACAAACAAAAGGTGCACTAACCGGTGATGATGATGATTTCGACCGAGGTTTCGCTACTGCTGTCACTCAATAGATAGGTAGGGTTTATTGTGTTGCAATTGTGAGACGCAAAGAGTGATTACGTGCAATTGTATTTTAAAGCCAAATCCTAACAAGTGGGCCGGTGATAACTGTTAAACAAATAGCATCATGCACAATTTCATATAGTTTGGTGCGTGTGTATGTGGGCTCGGAGTATGTGGGCTCAAATTCGGCTCCAAGTGAGGTGGGCCGAAGATGACAAGTGGTTTGGGCCTAGGAACACAAGTGCCTAAATGTGCAAGTGTGAGAGGATGCAAGACCCGACAAAGGTGTGCGACTGATTGACTCAACTCAACACTTCTACACTAATTAACGCAAACGTAAACGATAATAACATCACATGGAACGAGAAACATAATGATGTTAACTAAGAGGGTTGTGAAATTAGGTAGCACTAACCTTGAAAGTTCGGGTTGTCACATCATCCCCAACTTGAAAGAAATTTCGTCCCGAAATTTGACAAGTAAGTACGAGAGAGTGAAGTGGCAATTCAGGATTGTTGCGGATTTTCCTCAGGTGTTACATCATCCCCAACTTGAAGAGGAATTTCGTCCCGAAATTCACCAGTGATAACCATGGTTGGTTCAACCTCTTGAACCATTGAGGATATTAAAGTTTCAACAGATTCTTACATTCCTATGTAAACTCCAGTCCACGTATTGAAGTTTAACAAATCCACACAATTGTCATACAACTTATGCTAGCGAACCTTGACTCCTTAGTCCGTGTTTCGATAGGTTCCCTGATAAATACAATTGTTCTGATGACTTCAGATTCCGACAAGGGTATCATAAGGGTTTCATCAGACAACACGGTCTTACATCCATGGCGTACATACCATTACAACAGTTATCCCACTCCATCAATTAGTCCGGGTTTGTAAGCCATGCCACCGTTTCATTCTAGTAGTTCGAATGTTCCCACGCGTCGAAAGCTAAGATTACCATGTTTACTATAACGTACCGCACCCTCCTAGGTGATACTTTCGATTATGACATGTTCGTCCACAACAAACTCCCAGAGTTTCTTAAGCTTATCAGTCTTCCTAGCAGCTACGCGTTGCCATCAAACAATTTCCGATCTAATCAATCTTCAAGAGTTTTGAGCTCAAGTCCTGGACCTGTGATTAGGTTATCACCCACCCAAAGATGAGCGTCGTTCCAGTACTACTCACAGCATGTCCTCGTGTGCAAGGATGGTTCGTTTACTCTGATCGTTTGCCCCACGGTGATGCGAAACGTCCATGCCTAGACGTAAGCCGAGGGTATCGTGTATTGCCTGTCATAAATCAGGTATAGCTCCAATATCAGAAGTAACAGAAGTTGGCACCTCGTGCATGAGGCCGCCTCTCTCAGAAGAACATCCACAGCTTGTGAAGACTCGCTAGTTTTCTTGATTGTAAGAGAGTGTGCTGGTTTCGTGAGGCAATATACGATCACCAGGTGATATCGGTTCCGTTCTGAGTTTTAAGTAAACCAATGACAATTTTATGGTGTTCGTTCTCGTTTCCATATGGGTGTTTCTGGTTACTGTCAAACAAGTAGGTTTCCGGTGTTCCACCTTGACTTTCGCACATGTCCAACATCGTTCATATGTAGTGTTATGGGGCCTTCATGCCCGGTTATTCATACGAGACTTAAAATCCTAATGTCCCCTATCAAGTCCAGACTACCGGAACATCGGAGTCGGTGTGCTTCGCTCAGTATGAGTTCCATACGGTTGCTGTATAGTGGGATCCACATTTGTTCCATGAGATAGCGAATGTCGTCCGCCCTGCCAATAGTTGCTTCTCCATGCCTTGCATGAACCCATCTTGTGAATTCTCTTCCAACAGGTCTTCACTTCGAACAAGGTGAGTCTGGTCAGGTGTGTCAGAGTGGATAGCGAACTGCAAGGTCGTGCACGTTCAGGTCTCACGGTCGTAATCATCCAAAAGTTCCCTCCAGCGTCCTCATCAATTGATAAAGCTTCTTTCGTGGTCAGGGTACACGGGAGGCCCTTGTGATCGGTCTAAGTAACGCGTTCGGTACCGCCCAAGTAATGCCTCCAAGTGAATCCAAAGGCCACGATTTCTACCACCGGTTGTGTGTCGTGCTGTTCTTCTTCGTAACTCCATTACGTAAGTCGTCACTTTCTTGTGTTGCGTCGGCGTGTAACTGGGACTCCGATTCAAACATGATGATATACCACTGTATTACCCACACCCTCGGGTGAAACGATGCTCAGCGTCTTGCAGAGTTAAGATTTGAAAGTTGGAAAGGCGTCCTCCTGTTCTGTCCTTCGTAATCACATCACTCGGCTGTACTAGAGAGGTCTAAGTTTTGGTGGTTTCCGGAATCCTTACGATTAATCTGCGGTAACATCAAGCGGAACCAGGTAATCGTTGTAGCCTCGGGGAGTTCTTCAGTGTCGATCAGTTTCCAACCAAAACGGGTCTTAGCGAGATCCACGTGCATCCCTGCTTCATTGATTATATGGCCCACCCAAGATGCCTCTCGAACCCAGAAGTTACATTCATCGAGACTTCGTGCGGTATGGCTCCTCCCTCAGGGGCTCTCCTAATAAAATGCAAGAATGCCTGTGATGTTCTTTTTCTCTTGGGGAAAGATTCGGAACGTCATTGAATAACATGGTTGGTTCACATGATACGTAAAGCTGCGGGTGTGATGACCACCCCAAAGGTCATGGGGTACAAAGTCGCATGGCTGAATTGCGTCGGATGTGTCGCTTTAATAATCTTTTCCCCCTGGACTTTCATCTGATAAAGCTCGTTCCTTGCAACTAGTCGATGGGTCGTCAATACACGGTCATAGAAAACGGTTCCTTGACTGTCACCTTGATGAGTTCCCGATAATCAGTACACACACCAAAAGGCTCATCTTCCCGGATATATCTGGGGCTTTCCAACGCGAAGACTAGGTCTGACGACCTTCTTGCCGAACAGTTCTCATAGTGGCTTATACTGCTCTTGCACCCATCCTGATGCAAGACAGTAAGAGTACGAGTATTCGGAGCTTCCTCTGATCGTGAGATCAACGAGTTTCTGGCTAATAATTGTGGTGATATGTCTAAAAGTTCTTCGAGTTGTACATTGAGATTAGTCACGACAATTGATAGATCCTCGTTCTTATCGCCCTTTGTCTGATTATTAGAGTTAGTTGCTACTACAGTGAGGTCATCCCTTCATAGACGCTTTCTGGGCTGTCATTACCGACACG
This sequence comes from Helianthus annuus, assembly GCF_002127325.2. Taxonomy (NCBI): domain Eukaryota; kingdom Viridiplantae; phylum Streptophyta; class Magnoliopsida; order Asterales; family Asteraceae; genus Helianthus; species Helianthus annuus. The sequence continues at coordinate 134,672,708 of NC_035442.2, read as the reverse complement.
ATGCAAATCTTCTCACCACTCTGGCACTTCAATGCATAAAGTGACGCTAAATTTCTTCACACAGGGTGCGTCTGAGTGATTTGTCTAGTTAATGAACCATTACTGACTACTATCTCGTAACCACCCAGGATAGTAGGAGTGAGACCGGTGTCGCATGCCTGTCTCCCGTAGGGTCGAGTTTGTGTCCCAACTAACATGTGAGGTCGCAGTGACTTGCCATCAGCCGGTTCCATAACATGCTTGGTTTTGCGAATCATCAGGGTTAAACAGAATTAGGGCGAAACGATTTTCTACCCATCCAAACCACCATGTTGTTATTGTCCTATCGTTGCTCACATCAATCCTAACTTCCCTTCCGTGAGCACCACTACCGGTGTAATTGTTACAATCACGCGGATTCCTCCCGTACCGTCATCGCTCCCTTGGTTGTGGTCGTTTTGAATTACCAACGTCCAATGCATGCCGAAGGCACCTTCATTTCCCTTACAGTAGGCTACTATTACAAGTACCTGGGTGTCACGAATACTGTTGCTCTAATGTTGGTGCTTGAAGCCGAACGCCACGTTCTTTTACCACAATGTCCCTCTCTTCACACTTCGTGCCGAGTTCCAAGGTACTACTCGTTGTGTTGGAATTTACACATCCCACACTAAGATCTGTTGTCATTGCTAAAGTCCAGATTGGTTTGTAACAGTTGACCCCCACGAGTCGCTGTCCAGTGTTAAAAACTTTAGATTGAAGTCAGTTCGCTGGTGTTCGTTGCTGGTAATCGGGGTCGTCCAAATACTGAAGTCGGTAGGATACTACACTCATCCTTTTGTCCATCATTCCAGCAAGTGATTCGAATTATTCCCAGTGTGTTTCAAGAGTGTTGCAAAAGTGATCGCACTTCGAGGTTTAGAGCGTTAGTGTGTTGGGTCCAAACAAATGAAGATAAGTGAGGAAGGTAATAACCATTCATTCGACGCTACCACATCCAACTCAGGGACGTTCGCACAAGCACCTAGCATTCTACACAGTTTGCTAGGCGTTCTGATGAGTGTTCAGGCAATGTTTGTTAACATCGAGGTTCGTAAATGTTTGATGGGAGGTGAAAAGTTCGTGTACACAATATGGGGGTAAGGATGCTTGGTACATTCCGTACCAGCTTGATAGGCTGCTAAAGCCTCAGCCACGCGGGTGTTGATTAGGTCGGTCAACTCAGCCTGAGTCATGGTGATGTTGCCACATCCGTGTCCTCGTCCACTCATGTTTCTATAGTTGGGAACAAACCGATTTAGAGGTCGAAACGAGATGAGAGTCAAGTATCATACTGATATTTACGTACTACCAAGTTCACACATAGTAGGGCAGAACCCTCCTCACGCTCGATAAGTCTCACTGGGACTTGCATGCACCCCGCGTTATTATTAAGTGTGCACCCATAATAATAAGGCAATTTGCATGCTTATCTCAGTGCTTCTTAGCTCGCGCTCAAAGTTTCCCCCGTTCAAACAACACAACAGATGATATCACAGGTCTATGGCTCGCATGAGTCGATGTGTGGGGTCACGCTATCAAGTCACTATGGTGCTAATTGTTTCAGTTCATATACGTTGTGAGTGTGTGACTGTTAAACAAGTAATGTATAAAGTGAGAGAGAAACGAACCTTGCAATCTGGAGCTGAGTGTCATGATCGATTTTCGAAGTTGTTCGGTTATAGTCTGGTTTTATAAAACGTTTTAAAACCTAGTTCACTATAACCAGTGGCTCTGATACCAACTGTAACACCCCCAAAAATTTCACCTGCGGAAACCCCGCGAGACGTGTTACGCATCAGAGTTCGAGCCACCAATCACATTGAACCAATGATAAACATCTAAATAAGTCATGACATTATTTTACCAGAATAAGTTATCAACATAATATTAATTCTCAAAAGTTGTGTAGCGGAAGCAGGTAATAAGTTGTTTAGCAATTGTTTCATAGTAACGCTTAAAACCAATGTATCAAATGTAATTTAACCCAAGAGCCTCGATCCATGACCACTCCAGCACTCCCAGATAGCAAGCTTCCCAATACCAAGATGCCTAACGTCCTGCGAGCATGTAACACGTGTATCAGACAAAGCTGGCGAGTTCACAGTTTTAGAAAACGTTTGTTACCCGTTGTATGTAAAACAGTTCAATAACCAATGCAAGTAATATTGTTAATATCTCATTTCCGAACAATGACGGCTCCTGAATACACGACTGCCCTTCCCACGTACTCCTATCTAGTACTGGGCCAGACTGGGTCATTAGTTCACCTCCGTCCTCTACAGGCACGGGGTGAGGGTGTCAAACCTAAGTAGCGCTACTAACTAATACCCGATGAGGGACTTACAAAAGATGATAGGTGAGAATATTAACCAATATACTCGTTTTTACCCAAAGACTCATCCCCCCATGGAATACCCACTGACTGTCCCCAACCACTGGGACGCATGCTCGAATGTAGTGAACTCACCTGGGTTTGCTCGGTAAGATTAATGCACGTATTCCGAGTTGATCAATTAGTTCCTAGGGGGTTATCACCAACCGTTAGAATCTCATTTTTCCACACATCACACATGCAACATAACAACTTGTAACAATTACGCGTAGCTACCAAATAACATTTAGTCTTCATACATTTCACATAGTACGTTCACGTCTCGCGTAAACACTTCACAACTCCATACATATCAATCAAATATGCTATACAACCTGGAGTTTCGCTCGCGGCACATGACTTCACCAACCTAATCCGTTTGGTGATCCAAATCACAACCGTGGGCCACCACCAGCGTGTAAACCGACCCAATTGCTGGCCCACAACGTCGCCCCAGTTTAAACAGTTATACGGCCACAGAAGAGACCCAACTAGACTGTGTGTATGGACATGTGTTATACGGTTTGGGCCTAGTGAATCTCATGTTTAATTATCACCAACAAATCGGTTCCCGTATCCTATATTCATATCGTCAACAGCATCATAGTTACATACAATTCAACATAGCAAGTATTATTCACAATAGCCTAGTCGAATCGGTTACATCATTCCGAGCATACCAATCGATCTTACCTTCATTAATACATATTGTTCTCACAGGAAATCAGAATTTAATATCATTAACATGAAGGATCATCAGGCGCGGATCCATCAACATCTCATATTTCGGATCAAGTATATCACAGTTACACTACTCAATTATCATGTTAACAATCGGCTATATTCCATGAATCTAGTTATCATATGTTACATCTAACCACTATATGTTAATTTACTAACAAATAATACGGGAATGACTAGATGAAACAATACGGGCTAGACATCATTCAACCTTTTATAGTATCGCCCACTGATACAAACGCATCACAAGATTGACTATTAAAAGGTTTAGCATAAATATAATTCACCAACAAACAATAACCACCACCCCATGTGATTGTTTGGAGAGGTCCAATGGTGTTGAGTATTGGTGGGTTAGGTCCAATAGTATTGAGAATTTGTAGGTTTGTGTCATTCTCAATTCCCTCCAAAGCAATTAATGATCTCACATGGCCACCTTTGATTAATTCATGCAGTGGTCAATTCATACATCATCATCAACAATTTTGATCAACACTAATGTCGGTCACAATTTATTATCACATGGCACTTGTATTATTTCTAACATATCCACATGTATTCACATAGAATCAACAATCAACCATCAAACAAACAAAAGGTGCACTAACCGGTGATGATGATGATTTCGACCGAGGTTTCGCTACTGCCGCCACTCAATAGATAGGTAGGGTTTATTGTGTTGCAATTGTGAGACGCAAAGAGTGATTACGTGCAATTGTATTTTAAAGCCAAATCCTAACAAGTGGGCCGGTGATAACTGTTAAACAAATAGCATCATGCACAATTTCATATAGTTTGGTGCGTGTGTATGTGGGCTCGGAGTATGTGGGCTCAAATTCGGCTCCAAGTGAGGTGGGCCGAAGATGACAAGTGGTTTGGGCCTAGGAACACAAGTGCCTAAATGTGCAAGTGTGAGAGGATGCAAGACCCGACAAAGGTGTGCGACTGATTGACTCAACTCAACACTTCTACACTAATTAACGCAAACGTAAACGATAATAACATCACATGGAACGAGAAACATAATGATGTTAACTAAGAGGGTTGTGAAATTAGGTAGCACTAACCTTGAAAGTTCGGGTTGTCACAGGATCCCTAGCAACCCCTGTCACACAGGTGCTGAGTCCAAACTATAGTACTATCGTTGCTAGAGGCGGTTTAGTGTAACACTGTATGAGCATAAGTCTTCCTTAGGGCTGAGCGGTTGTAAAAAGAATGTCGAACGGGTTAAGTGTTCAACAGTTTATCTGAACGGATGAGTCCTATCCGAACGGATGGTCAACCGGACGGGTGGTCATCCGAGCGGATGGCCATTCGAATGGATGGCCATTCGAATAGGATGTGATTGTTTGCGAAACATTAAAATTTAAAGTTTGATTAAAAGCGTTTAAACAACATAAATTGTCAAGAGACAGGTCATCCGAACAGATGGCCATTCGAGCGAATGATCTGCGTTTGAAGTTTTTTGTAAATTTTCTAAGTAAAAGTTTTAAGTTAGCGGAGACAGTGTGACGACGTGTCAAACAATGGAGATATACAAAATCCAGTTCATTCGGTTGGATGGGTCCAGCCCAGTCGGACGAATGTGCTGTTCTTGATGATAATTCATGTTTGACCCGTTAATCGGTCCATCACTACGGTGGAAATCCGTTTTCAAGCTGGCTTTCGACTAAGGAACGAGTCGAGAGTCTGATTGAGTCCAGATTCCATCAATATGGTGTAAAAACTGAAGAAAAGTTCGTTGAAAGGTGTTGAAATCTTTCATAACTAAGTTAAAAAGTGTGAAATCCTTTAGATCTTGGACCAATCTCGATTAAATGGTGCTCCACAACAGTTTGCCTAAGCAAAACGAGTGGAAACCACCTTCAAGAGGTCCAAATCAGGTGATTTCGGGAGAAAGTTTAAGTGTGTGGGTGTGATTTTGATGAAGAAGATGGAGTAGAAGTGATTAGAGATGAAGATTGAAGAAGATTCGGGGAGAAATGCTTACAAAATGGCCTTGAATCGCGATTGAGAGCTTGGGAGCGGATGAGAGTGTCAAAGTGTTAGAATAAGGCGTACGGCTAGTATTTATATGGGGAAAGCGAGATTTAAGGCGGTATGCGAGGGTTGTGTTCGGATGGCTCCGTCCGGACGAATGGTCATCCGGTTGGATGGTCATCTGGGCGGATGTCCATTCGGACGGCCGTGTTTGCACGAGTTGGTTTTCCAACTTTGGTTCGTTTGTTAAGCGTTGCGTTGCGTTTAATCGAGTTGCAAGTGAGTGTTTGAGTATATAAGCGTTGTGTTGATAACCACATAACATTCAACAAGTAATCACACAAGTAACACACATAATATAAATAAATCCGCGTTTAAGTCTGCGTTGAGTTTGCGTTGCGATTAGTGTTTAAATATCAAGCGATAAAATGCGTTCAGTAGTAAGCGTTATAAGTAGCGTTTAAATGTGATGACTGCGATTGAATAAGTGTAGTAATTTACGTTTAAAATATGTTAAACTGTGGTTTAACCCATTGCGTTAAATCGAATCCCAAGAGTACAAGCGTTTACTAAAGAAAAGGACAGCGGTAGGTAACGATCCGAAAAGTCAGGTTGTTACATATAGTCTGGTGGTGGCAGTGGTTTGTTATGTGGTTCTGTAAGTAAATAGAGAAACATAGCTGACACTGTACAGTTGCTTCAACTAAAAATATAAGCACTTCAACAAACATAGTTGATACTGTAGAGTTGCTTGCTTATAGGTAATGCTACATAAATAAATATGGGTTTTCTTAGTATGGAGGATCCTAAAAGACTCGAAGAAGGTTCTCGTCATGCTCCAATTCGGGCTGGTTAAAGGGGCGAAGATACATCGATGGAGCTAAGCATAGACAAGAACAAAAAAAGAACATGAGGAACCGCATGGTGATGAAAACCCGATTTTATTGAGGGAAACGAGTAGGAGGGTTGTGACTTTGGAAGCGTTTCGAGGTCTTAACATAGTAAGTTGAACTGCTACGGGAGTTTTATGGTTTATGACATGTTAATTAAATGATTATTACTTTGGGTGCATAAACAAATTATATGTATTAATTATTTAATAAATTGAACAATTTGTAAAATATTGAGTAACTATAATAAAGGGCAAACAGGGTGCACAAGGCTCTGAGTGTCAAGCCAGCTTTGGACTATTGAGTGACGAAAATAAGTAAGCAAAAAACATTGTGTTTGAAGTTTTCCAGGTCATGATATTAATAGATGCGCCGGAGCAATATACGAGCGAATAGATCATTCACCGTGGAGCGGGTGTACCTAGGAATTTATAATCAAAGATCTCCTTTCATTGATTTTGTGAGTTCGATGTGCTTCTCCAAACTTGTATTATGCTTTTTGGTTTTCATAGGTTTTCAGAACTAACAAATGAAGAAGACAAATCCAATACTTTAAGAACTAGTTGGTCTTTTCATAGAATTTTGCCAAACTCTACTAAGAGAGTGACAACTTAAAAGCTCTAATGATTAAGGATCATTCAACCACATAGAGTTATTAAAAAAAATCTTTTATTCCTTTGTAAACCCTTGTTGATCTGTAACACCCTTAGTATTTGGACGGAATATAATTAATAATTATATTAGTTAAGGTACAAATCAGAGTTTATAAAAATTTTTCATCCTTTAAGGACCATACAAACACATTAAATTACCAAACCTTGTACAATAGTGCTTAACAAGTTAAAAGTTAACCCTTACTAGTAACTAATCACTAGTTTAAGGGATTTAAAACATGATTAACAAAAGTGTTTACAACATAATAAAGTTCTAGACATGGTTATATTTAGTGCGGAAGCTTCAAAACGCGTGTTCGGTTCTTGACAACATGCTTGATCACCATCCGAGGGAAACTCATCCATACCTAAGGTCAAACACTAAAATATTAGTTTTGACAATAATACATTACGTTAAACGAAATTTAACAACACAAAGCATCAAACAAAACATAATTTTCCTGGGTTCCGCCGTAACTTACGGTGTCACCGTAAGTTACGGTGAACCTGGAATGTCCCTTGTTCTACCGTAAATCAGAAGGTTCACACCGTATGCTTTTGATGTCCACCGTAACTTACGGTGGAGCCGTAAGTTACGGTGGGTTCTGCATTCTTGCCTCTTAACCATTTTTCAACTTTAAAAGTTTATAACTTTTTACTCGTTAGTCCGATTTCGTCGATTCTCTCACCTACGAGTCTGTAATAAGATTACGGACCCAACCATATAAACTATACATCGCGAAAACCGAGATACCGACATTAGGCTCATAATTTCTTTGTTTCAATATCTACAACCCATTAACAAGGTACATGATTCCATAATTCCATCCCTAGGACACATTAGACATAGTTACCCAACTTCCCGGGCTTATGACCTTGGAGTATACGCGCCATACCATGGCTTCGCGTTTTCTCTGAACTAAACACTTTTTTTCTCGGAATTCAAGCATCCCGTTTCAAACGACACCTTCTATCAACTTCTATTGTTTGACCCGATATACCGGGTTCGTAGACTTAAAATGTCATAACCAATTTATTAATGCATTACCATCTATCACCTTGCAAAAATATGAGACTTTTAAGTCTCTACTCATGTGATTCGTTTTCAAACAACATTTTGACCCGTTTGGCAATCTAGTGAAAACCATCACTTTATTGTCATACCAAACCAAGTTTCTAGTGTTTATTTTGACCCGTTTGATGATCTAGTGAACTTCGCCAGTTACGATACATCAACGCATCAATTACAATCCGACATCATTCACACATTAAAACTAAACGTTATTACATAAATGCAACAAGACTAAAGTCACATACCTTTAAAGCACTCCTTTTCCGCGTGTATCTCCTCCGGCGTGTCCGCTCGACGTCCCGGATTCCTTGCCTAAAGAGTTCAATTTACAACAAGTTTAGAACTCTTTCTTAAGCTTTAACACATCATTTAATTAACACGTTCAAATCTGCGTTTTACCAAACCTTTAACATTTTGACCCTAATTTAGGCGTTTCATCGAACACCTAGCAAGTCAACTTTTTACATGATCTAATTTAAATTCATAACTTGTATCTATCATTCCAATTCACTCAATTTTTACAACATACACATATTATTAGCATCAACAATCCTAGAGATTGTTTCAAAATCTCAAATTACACTAGGCAAAAACCTAAATCCTAGTGTTTATCAAGTTCTACTAACATAGTAATCACCCACTATAGTGATTTTGATCCATACAACCATCATGCAAAGATTTGACAAGGATTTATCTAGGGTTTGTTCCCCAACCTCATCTTACTCACAAATTTCATGTTTACTATCACCAATTTAAGCTAAACATTCAATTTCAATCATGAGTAAGAATTTGAGTTGCATCAAATGACCTAATTTTACATACCTTAAGATCCCTTTGACGAGGTGATCACGATTTTATGCTTGGATTTCGATTTCTAACCGATTTAAGGCTTCAATTTGTGATTTTCTTGCAAGTTAGGGTTTGGGTGAAGAACCCTCTTGTCGCCCCTGCTTGTTGATCGACCAGACACCTCTTGAATGGGGTGTTTGGTTTGTTTTTTCTATTTTAGTAATTTTAGTTCTAATTTTTACAAGATTGGCCCCTCCATTTATATAACATAACAATTTTTGTTGTTTTAACCCCATTGTAGGCTAATTCTAGACATGTTAGTTAACCAAGTTACTACATTTCTAGATGAGTAATTTCTCATTGTTTAAACTATATGTATTATTATAAAGTTATATATTTTCGGGATGTTACAAGTCCACCCCCCTTAAAAGGGGTTTCGTCCCCGAAACCGAGTTACGTACCAAATAATGTAGGGTAGAGCCGCTGCATTTCTTCTTCGGATTCCCATGTGGTATCCGCACCCTTCTTGTGCTCCCATTTAAACTTCACTTGGTTGATCCTTTTGTTTCTCAAACTCTTCATTTTACGTTCTAGAATTGCAATTGGCTTTACCGCATAGTTGAGGCTGTTATCCACCTCGATATCGTTGTAGTGGATACGAGCAGTTTCGTCCGCTAAACATTTACGGAGATGTGACACGTGGAATGTGCTGTGTATTCCATTCAACTCCTTAGGTAGCTCGAGACGGTATGCTACCTTTCCAACCCGTTCAACGATTTCAAATGGCCCAATAAATCTTGGGCTCAATTTCCCTCTTTTTCTAAACCGAATTATCCCCTTCCACGGCGATACTTTCAACATTACTTTATCGCCCACTTGAAATTCTATTGGCCTCCTCCGTTTATCAGCATATGCTTTTTGTCGATCTTGAGCTTCTTTTAAATGAGTTCGGACCAAGTCAACTTTCTTGTTTGTAATTTGGATTACATCGGTATGAGCTAATCCGCGGGGACCGACTTCTCCCCAACACACTGGGGTTCGGCACTTTCTACCATATAACATTTCGTACGGTGCCATCTTTATGCTCACGTGGTAGCTGTTATTATATGAAAATTCGACTAAGGGTAGATGGACATCCCAGCTACCTCCAAAGTCAATGATGCAAGCCCGTAACATATCCTCTAGCGTTTGTATGGTTCTTTCGCTTTGCCCGTCCGTTTGTGGGTGGTAGGCAGTGCTAATAAACAACTTAGTTCCCATTTGCTCTTGGAAATCACGCCAGAAATCCGAAGTGAACCAAGTATCCCTGTCGGACACAATGGATATCGGCACCCCGTGACGCGCCACAATCTCATTGGTGTACACTTCTGACATCTTTTCAGATGTATAAGTCTCACGGATCGGAAGGAAGTGAGCACTTTTTGTCAATCTATCCACGACCACCCAAATAGCGTCGAAACCGCGACTGGTCTTGGGCAGTTTGGTCAGCAGGTCCATCGTAATTTGTTCCCACTTCCAAACTGGAATATCTAATGGTTGCAACTTACCGTACGGTTTCTGATGCTCTGCTTTGACTTGTAAACAAGTCAAACACTTCTCTACATACTTCACAATATCTCTTTTCATTCCGGGCCACCAATAATTTTGTTTTAAATCATTATACATCTTGGTCGCCCCCGGATGTATCGAATAACGAGATTTATGGGCCTCGTCAAGTAAAAGTGCTTTGGCTCCACACGTATTTGGAACCCAAATTCTCCCAAATCGAGTTTTTAATCCTTGGTTGCCGTCCTCCAAGTCTTTTAACTGCCCTACTATTCTTTCCTTTTTCACATTCTCTTCTTTTATTGCTTCACTTTGAGATTTCCGAATTTGATCGAGCAATCCCGATGTCACAATTAGTTGCATCGATCGGACTCGAATAGGCGCATAATCTGTCTTTCGGCTTAACGCGTCCGCTACTACATTAGCCTTCCCGGGATGGTAATGTATATCACAATCAAAGTCCTTGACAGTCTCCAACCACCGCCTTTGCCTCATATTTAATTCCTTCTGATCGAAAAAATACTTTAAGCTTTTGTGGTCGGTAAAAATAGTGAACTTTACCCCGTACAGATAATGCCTCCATATTTTCAAGGCGAACACCACTGCCGCTAACTCGAGGTCATGAGTAGGATATCTCTTTTCATGAGTTTTCAGCTGCCTTGAGGCATAGGCTATAACCTTGCCTCGTTGCATCAGCACGCAGCCAAGCCCCGAATGCGAGGTATCCGAGTAAACTACCATATCATTCGTTCCATCCGGTAATGACAATACCGGTGCTTGTGTCAATTTTTCCTTAAGCATTTGAAACGCCTTTTCTTGGTCCTCGCCCCAAATAAACTTTTCCTCCTTGCGGGTTAGTTTGGTCAGTGGCATGGCAATTTTGGAGAAATCTTGTATGAACCTCCGGTGATAACCCGCAAGCCCCAAAAAGCTTCTGATTTCCGAAGGATTCTTCGGTGGATTCCATTTCGCCACGGCTTCTATTTTCGACGGGTCTACTAACACCCCGTTTGCATTAATGACGTGCCCGAGAAATTGCACCTCTCGCAACCAGAAGGCACATTTTGAAAATTTTGCATACAACTTTTCTTTTCTGAGCGTCTCCAAGACTTCGTACAAATGTCTTGCGTGTTCCGCTTCGTCCTTTGAGTATATTAAAATGTCGTCAAAAACACTATCACCGACTTATCTAGCATAGACTTGCAGACCCGGTTCATGAGATCCATGAAAGCTGCGGGCGCATTTGTTAACCCAAAGGACATCACAAGGAATTCGTAATGTCCGTACCGCGTACGGAAAGCCGTCTTCGGTATATCTTCCTCCTTGACTCTCAACTGGTGGTACCCCGATCTAAGGTCGATCTTGGAGAACCATTTAGCACCTTGCAATTGATCGAATAAGTCGTCAATTCTTGGAAGTGGATATCGATTTTTCACCGTGAGTTTGTTCAACTCGCGATAATCGATGCACATACGCATACTCCCATCCTTTTTCTTAACAAACAACACCGGTGCGCCCCACGGTGACACACTTGGGCGAATAAAGCCTTTGTCGAGGAGATCTTGAATTTGAGACATTAACTCTTGCAATTCTGAGGGTGCAAGCCGATACGGCGCCTTGGCCACGGGTTTTGCGCCCGGTATCAATTCGATCCCGAACTCTACCTCCCGTTCTGGCGGTATTCCCGGTAGGTCTTCTGGGAACACATCGGCATATTCGCGTACTACCGGCACGTCTTCAATCTTTAGCGACCATTTGTTTGGTTCATTTGCGTATATCATGAATGCTCTACATCCGTGCTTCATGAGCTTGTAAGCTTTTATCATTGAGCACATAACAGGTTTTCCTTCTCTCTCGCCACGTATGATAATCGATTTCCCACTTGGAGATGTTAGTTTTATCTCCTTGCGGAAACACATGACTTTCGCATTATGTCGGGATAGCCAATCCATTCCGACCACTACTTGGAATTCTCCCATGGACATAGGAATTAAATCTATCGGGTATTCCTCATCATCTATGCTTATCTTACAACCTCGACATATATCATATACAAAGAAGTTTTTGTTGTCACCTATTTCTACCTCTAATGGCATAGGTAATTTTGTTAGTACAAAGGAAGGATGTTGAATAAGTCCATGTGAAATAAAGGACTTATTCGCACCCGTATCAAATCACACATGTGCAGGAATTGAATTTATGGCAAATATACCTGAGACCACATCGGGCTCCGTTTTGCCTCCACTGCCATTAACTGGAAAGATCTAGCTTTTGCTTTTGGTGCTTCGGTGTGCGCACTCTTGTCTTCCTTCTTTCCGAACAATTCCGGGCACTCGGATTTCTTGTGACCCGGCTGATAACATTTGTAGCATACCGAAACTTTCCCCGGGCACAATGCAGCCGTGTGCTCTGTCTTCCCACAAATAGGACACGGCTTGTCCTTAAATCGACACTCACCCTTGTGTCCCTTTCCGCACACTTTACAACTTGGCGTACTGCTCTTTCCTTCTTGTTTCTTTGATGAGTCAGTCATGCGTGCCTTTTTCATAGGGCTTGGATTTACCTCTTGTGCCCTTCTTTCACCCCTTTCAATTTGCTTCTTTAACTCTATTTCTCTTTCTCGAGCGGCGTTGATGATTTCAGTGAGGGTTTCGTATTTTGAGGGAGTCATGAACTCCCGATATTCCGCGCTTAGCATATTATAATAATAATACACTTTTTGTTCTTCGGTTGTCACCAACTCATCGCAAAACCTTAGTTTGTCAAGAAAGGTTCCCGTGATCTTTTAGATTCGCCCTTCTGTCTAAGTTGGATAAATTCTTCCTTGATCCGATTGATAACCGCTTTGGGACTGTGATGTTTAAGGAATGGTACCTTAAACTCGTCCCATGTCATCGCTTTCGCCTCCTCACTACCAATTTCCTTTTTCTTGTTATCCCACCAATCTTTTGCTTGGCCCCTCAGTTGACCCGTGCCATAAGCTACGAAGTCGTTTGTGTCGCAGTGGGTTCTCTCAAACACCCCTTCTATGTCACTCAACCACCTTTGGCATACTATCGGATCCACTTCCCCGTTGTAGAGTGGTGGTTTGCATGCCATAAATTCCTTGTACGAGCAGCCCTTCCGTTCTCTGAATTTCTCCTTAACTGAATTGGCATTATCCTCCAATTTCTTAATTCTTTCCTCTACCACTGATAACACCGTGTTTTGGATCTTATCGATGAAACCCGACAAGCTGTTTTTGATTGCTTTTCCTACCTCTTCAGCAATCACTTCTCTCATTAGTTCGGTGACTCTTGGCACCGCTTCGTCATTCCCCTTGTCCGTCATCCTTAAACTGAAATGTTTACATTTAAACGTTAAACATTTCATTTATAACCTTGCTTCTTTTGTCTCGGTTTAGTCAAGTTCTCAACTTGCTTTAACCGTTCAAATTTGGTGTACTTTCCGGGTTTGAGTGTGTTAACACACTCTTCCCATGCACTTCAATTCTTTCTCATTCTTACATGAGGCATTATTTGTTAACATAAATTAATTCTTACCGGACGATCGATCAAGCTTGAACCGAACACTTTTGTTGACAACCTTAAGCTCTGATTACCAACTTGTAACACCCTTAGTATTTGGACGGAATATAATTAATAATTATATTAGTTAAGGTACAAATCAGAGTTTATAAAAATTTTTCATCCTTTAAGGACCATACAAACACATTAAATTACCAAACCTTGTACAATAGTGCTTAACAAGTTAAAAGTTAACCCTTACTAGTAACTAATCACTAGTTTAAGGGATTTAAAACATGATTAACAAAAGTGTTTACAACATAATAAAGTTCTAGACATGGTTATATTTGGTGCGAAAGCTTCAAAACGCGTGTTCGGTTCTTGACAACATGCTTGATCACCATCCGAGGGAAACTCATCCATACCTAAGGTCAAACACTAAAATATTAGTTTTGACAATAATACATTACGTTAAACGAAATTTAACAACACAAAGCATCAAACAAAACATAATTTTCCTGGGTTCCGCCGTAACTTACGGTGTCACCGTAAGTTACGGTGAACCTGGAATGTCCCTTGTTCTACCGTAAATCAGAAGGTTCACACCGTATGCTTTTGATGTCCACCGTAACTTACGGTGGAGCCGTAAGTTACGGTGGGTTCTGCATTCTTGCCTCTTAACCATTTTTCAACTTTAAAAGTTTATAACTTTTTACTCGTTAGTCCGATTTCGTCGATTCTTTCACCTACGAGTCTGTAATAAGATTACGGACCCAACCATATAAACTATACATCACGAAAACCGAGATACCGACATTCGGCTCATAATTTCTTTGTTTCAATATCTACAACCCATTAACAAGGTACATGATTCCATAATTCCATCCCTAGGACACATTAGACATAGTTACCCAACTTCCCGGGCTTATGACCTTGGAGTATACGCTCCATACCATGGCTTCGCGTTTTCTCCGAACTAAACACTTGTTTTCTCGGAATTCAAGCATCCCGTTTCAAACGACACCTTCTATCAACTTCTATTGTTTGACCCGATATACCGGGTTCGTAGACTTAAAATGTCATAACCAATTTATTAATGCATTACCATCTATCACCTTGCAAAAATATGAGACTTTTAAGTCTCTACTCATGTGATTCTTTTTCAAACAACATTTTGACCCGTTTGGCTATCTAGTGAAAACCATCACTTTATTGTCATACCAAACCAAGTTTCTAGTGTTTATTTTGACCCGTTTGATGATCTAGAGAACTTCGCCACTTTAACGATACATCAACGCATCAACTACAATCCGACATCATTCATACATTAAAACTAAACGTTATTACATAAATGCAACAAGACTAATGTCACGTACCTTTAAAGCACTCCTTTTCCGCGTGTATCTCCTCCGGCGTGTCCGCTCGACGTCCCGGATTCCTTGCCTAAAGAGTTCAATTTACAACAAGTTTAGAACTCTTTCTTAAGCTTTAACGCATCATTTAATTAACACGTTCAAATCTGCATTTTACCAAACCTTTAACATTTTGACCCTAATTTAGGCGTTTCATCGAACACCTAGCGGGTCAACTTTTTACATGATCTAATTTAAATTCATAACTTGTATCTATCATTCCAATTCACTCAATTTTTACAACATACACATATTATTAGCATCAACAATCCTAGAGATTGTTTTAAAATCTCAAATTACACTAGGCAAAAACCTAAATCTTGGTGTTTATCAAGTTCTACTAACATAGTAATCACCCACTATAGTGATTTTGATCCATACAACCATCATGCAAAGATTTGACAAGGATTTATCTAGGGTTTGTTCCCCAACCTCATCTTACTCACAAATTTCATGTTTACTATCACCAATTTAAGCTAAATATTCAATTTCAATCATGAGTAAGAATGTGAGTTGCATCTAAATGACCTAATTTGACATACCTTAAGATCCCTTTGACGAGGTGATCACGATTTTATGCTTGGATTTCGATTTCTAACCGATTTAAGGCTTCAATTTGTGATTTTCTTGCAAGTTAGGGTTTGGGTGAAGAACCATCTTGTCGCCCCTGCTTGTTGATCGACCAGACACCTCTTGAATGGGGTGTTTGGTTTGTTTTTTCTATTTTAGTAATTTTAGTTCTAATTTTTACAAGATTGGCCCCTCCATTTATTTAACATAACAATTTTTGTTGTTTTAACCCCATTGTAGGCTAATTCTAGACATGTTAGTTAACCAAGTTACTACATTTCTAGATGAGTAATTTCTCATTGTTTAAACTATATGTATTATTATAAAGTTTTATATTTTCGGGATGTTACATGATCAAGGATCATTCAACCACATAGAGTTATTATAAAAATCTTTTTTCCTTCGTAAAACCTTGTTGATCTTACCCATACCCGGAGAAAAACTATACAAACCTATAGTAGCAGAAAGAATCATTATTAACACATCTCTCTACTCTATTAAAGGAGAAAGAGGATGACCTAGCTTTTGCTTAGGTGTCAACCAATGAGCTATGCCAACTCAGCTTGGCTTACTCCATTATTACATCATAAATATAACTTTTATTTATTTAAAATACATCACTTTCATTTATTTAAAATACATAATACATAGGTAGTTGAAGGGGAAATTCAAAATTCAAAATCAACTGTGCCTCCCATCTTTAAAGTCACCCAAATATATACTTTCAATATCTCTCTCAAATGAAGACCATCTTTCAAAATCCAATAGCTCTCTCTTTCTCTCTCTCCTTACGCTACTTTCTCTTTCTTTTCTGTTTCCTCAAACTAAAAACCCTAAACACAATCTTCAATGGAGATGCCAAAAGATGACGATGCCGTAAGATTAAAGACACCACAATCTTCAATTAGGGTTCGGTAACGTGTGATTTGGATCAATCTGGGTTATTAATTTTGGGATTTTTAATCATGGATTTTCATTACGATCGACATGCGATTTCGTTTCAATCGAGTGGTGCAGACAGCACATCTCAGATGATTCTGATGGCCACTTCAACGACAACAAGTACGAGGTTTGGGGGGAATCCTATGATGGGAAACAATCATTCTTGTGGGTCTGTTCTTGGTGATTCTGTTTCAGGGTTGAAGGATGATGCAGGTTTGGCTGTTGAGTGATCTGTTGATGAACAACGTAAGTTGGAAGAAGGATTATCCAAGTAAGTATTTTGTTCCAATTGTGTATGTCATGTTGTTACCTTAATATATGCTAATTGAGTAGATTATATTTAATCTTCTATTTGATTAACCTAATGCAACTTTCAGTTTCTGCACATAGAATATGTGTAATTAGTGTTGTAGTTTCTTTCTAATGAGCATTTTTTATATGAAAAAGTGTGTAATAAGATCTTGTAAAATGTATGTAGATTTGCTGATGAACCCAGTATTATGAGGTATATCAAAATTGCTACCACAATGCGTGATAAAACTGTTCGTGATGTTGCACTAAGGTGTAAGTGGATGGCGGTGAGTTATTACATGTTTTCATCGTATCGTGTATTCGTGTTGCCTTTTATCAATTGACTACTTATGATAACATTAGTTAATGTTCATTATCGGCATATGCTCATTATTACACTATTATAAATAGCTTATTATAGTTATACTTTAATGGGCGGTCATAGAGGTTGCATTTTCGACCCGTTTACTTATGAATGGGTTGATTTAAGTTACATTTTCTTCTCTAACAGTAAAATTTGTAAAATAAAAGACGGCGAAAAAGGAAATGGGTCAAACAGGTCGAAAGTCTCACGCCCTCATGGCCTACATACACTTTATATTCTATATGCTATGGCGTTTGATAACTAAACAAAAAGAAAGTGTTTATATATCTTAATCAATTAACTATAATCGTGTCTAGAGAATGTGTATGTCTTAAATGGAAGAAAGAGATCACACAATCACCTAAGAGTTTTAGGTCATTGTATGTTCTCTTTCTTACATATAACACATACACGTTTTCTCGACGCAATAAGAGTTTACTGATTAAGATAAATAAATACATACATTTCTTTTCTAACTATTGGGCCATAAGATGGTGCAATAATCCATCATGTGTAATATGGCCCATAAGATAATGGTTTATGGGTTGAAATGATGGGTGCCACTGAAAAACAATGCATGAGTTTAAATGGGTCCAACTGGGTCAATCAAGTTGTTGGATAAGAATATGGCTCAAGTGGTGGGGCTTGGTGGTGATCTCCTTCTTCATAGAAATATAGAATCACATTCTTTCTTTTTTTTTCATTTTTGATAGTAAATAATGGTTTTTAATTATCACATTTAATATATTGGTTCTATGCATTAAAGACAGACTTTGACCTTTAACCTGTATGACCCGTTCGACATTAAAGACCGACTTTGACCTTTAACATGTATGACCCGTTCGACATTATTTCCAAAATCTACCTTCAGAAGTCATACGACCTCCTAAAAAAGTGTTAAAGGGTCAATTAATCTTGTTGACCCACCCGTAATTAATATCCAAAATGTGATTAACTTCATGAAGCACCCGAATTATGAATCTTTCTTCCATATAATTACGTTTATTTGGTAAAAATATTAGTATTCTGATTATCGTGTGTTTTCAGGATAATTTGGTGGAATCATCCTCAAAACAAAGTATATCATCAGTTCCAACACTTAATGTGGCTCCGTTTCCTGTTACCATGAGTAATCGAACTCAGATTGATGGCATGACTTTTGAAGGTAATTATCTGAACTGTTACATGATTAAATAAAAGGGATTTAGAGATAATTTAGTAACATCAAGCTTACATGAAGATTAAATATCAAAATTGCATACTTTTATAGAAAAAAGGGGCTCTTTTTCTTTTTTATTTACTCTAATAATTGTGTGGATTGTTGATATGCACAAAATGCAACATATAAATTATATCAATTGTGGCATAAAACTAACCCTTTTTTAGTACTAATGTTGGAAAAAGTGTGCTTTTGTCTTCCTTTTATATTTTCAGGATTAAATGAGCTCAAATTAACAAAAGAAGCAAAAAGACAGCAAAATCTAACATAAATACAAGAAAAGGAGCAAAAGTGGAATGCCCGACCCCACAACAGCATCTTCCCAAGCAAAACCAAGAAAACAGAAGACTGAACACGCCCCGTGCTCAGCGAGCACGGGGCCGTGCCCAAGTAGCAGTAGAAAAGACAAACCTTTAGAAGCTTCTACTGCCCACCACGGGGCCGTGCCCAGCGGACACGGGGGCGTGGTCAGCTTCCTGCATGCACATTTATTGTAATTGCGAATTACAATTAATGAAGAGAGAGACAAGGATGGACACGAGGCCGTGCCCAGCGGGCACGGGGCCGTGCCTGAGCTTCTGTTCAGCCTATAAATAGGAGTGTTTGGAGCCTATTTCAACTCATCCCTTGGCACACCACCTCTCTCACACTTCACCCACCACCCACCACCACCATAACACCATCATCCACCACCATCATCCATTGTCCATCATAGAGTGTGTGAGTCGTATCGGGATCCAAGATTGATCGTAAGAGTTCTTGACAATCAAAGGCCATGTTTGCCTAAGTCTCTTACATCACTTGGTGAAGACAAGTGTTTAGTGTAATACTTTTTATTTTTAATCTTTTGCACTTTTTAATTGGTTTTGTATTAATGAGTTTAATTACTAGTTTCTTATGTTGAAGGTGATTCTTCCTTATCGTTTGTCTGTGGTGTCTTGGCATTATTTTACTGTCTATATAAAATAAAAGATTTTCACCATTCATATCTCCATGGTCTATATGGAGGTATGTTGGCTACCTGATCGTGGGTTAAGGGAACGGTTTGGTAAGAGTCTTGCCATTGTTCAGTTTATAGATCCTGCAAAGGACCTGGGTCAAATTTAGTAGGACCTCCTTCAATACCTAAAGGTATTGGATGGCGGGGGTCCAAACTCTTTGACCCCCTCATAAGTTAAACTACTATTAAAACTTTAACCCAGCTACTTAGGACTGTATCCCTGGTGACTCAGACTACTTAGCTGAGGGTAACGTCGCCTTCAAAAGAGGGGCCTACCACATTATGCATTAATAACTTAATTAATTATCTTTCAATAATCCGATCCTTTAGGATTGTATCCTTGCTGACTCAAACTACTGGGTTGGGTAACGTCGCCTTCAAAAGAGGGGCCTACTACAATAACTAAGATAATCTCTTAAACAAGTGCAAAAGTGCGAAAATAATCAAAGGTTACACTAACACACGAGTCGGATCCAAGTGATTCATCTTGTCTATCTGTTTTTATTTATTTTATTTTCAGCATTTTAGTTAGTTTTATTTTCTTAGTTTAAAAATCTTTTTCTAACAATTTGATTTGATTAGACGTTGAGGATAAACCGGTACTAAAAGCTCTTGTGTCCTTGGACGACCTCGGTATCTTACCAACACTATACTACGTCCACGATGGGTGCACTTGCCCATATGTGTGTTTAGTGTTAGTAAATATCGTGTTTTATAAATTTAAAACTTGGTTAAAAAAGTGTAAAAGGGCTTAAAATACATACCTAAAATATATTACACCTAACGCACATCAATTGTTCTACTGATTGATGCAGCATTAAGTGGTTCAATAAGGCACTTACTCGAACAAAACAACCGACTTCTTGGTCAGATCTCAGCTAATATCTCTCTAATGAAAGTAAGTGACATTTCTGAATGAGTAAAATGCCATTTTCGTCCCCAAGAGTCTTTACTTGACCATCAAGCCAGGGCCCGGATCATGCAGGTGTTTATATGCATAATTAATTGATCTTATTAGTTCATGTTTGTTGAAACCACTGTTGGGTTAAAACAATGTTTTGTGGAGAAAATAGTAGTTGAAACCACTATTGGGTTAAAACTGTGGTTTGAAACCATTGTTGGGTTAAAAACTGTGGTTTGAAACAACTGTTGGGTAAAACAATGTTTTATGAAGAATACAGTGGTTGAAACCACTGTTGGGTTAAAACTGTGGTTTGAAACCACTGTTGGGTTAAAACTGTGGTTTGAAACCACTGTTGGGTAAAATAGTGTTTTATGAAGAAAGCAGTGGTTGAAACCACTGTTGGGTTAAAACAGTGTTTTGTGGAGAAAACAGTGGTTGAAACCAATGTTGGGTTAAACCTGTGGGTTGACACATTTAAAACTGTGGGTTAAAACAATTTGTTTGATCGTATGGTTAATTATGAAACTATTATCAGTGTTCTGTTATGGATGTGTATTTGTTTTTAGTATTATATGTAATTTGATGATTTGATCTGATTGTATAAAATTAGATAAGAGCAATATGGAGATCTCAGATGATGAAAATGATGGTAGTTTACCATCAGATTTTGATATGAATGAATCCGTTCATGAAGGTACCTCTTGATTTTACTCTATATTGATCTTGGTCAAATTGTGCACGAATGGGTTAAAACAATTTGTTTGATCGTATGGTTAATTATGAAACTGTCATCAGGAAAATATTATTATGACAAATATTGATAATACTGTTTGGTTTGATTTTGTTTAAACTGTGGGTTAAAATATGAGATCATTTAATCATCTGAATTGGAGTCTTATTTTTTCTGTAGCATCTCATTTGCAGTTAGATTATGATAGAGCTGCATATGCCTGAAACAAGAAGGTAGATAAGGTGGCACAGAAGTTTGGAGCTGAATATGGGGACGTATTAAATGGCAGTCTTGGTTTCGGTATGTTGTTGGTTAAAACAATTTGTTTGATCGTATGACAAAAAAGCTTCAATTGAAACCTTTATGGATAATTTCGTCATTCCGTATCAAAGCTAAGCGAGATCCTACCGTACTTCCTAAAGGCAAGTGTCAGGCGAAGTAAGTCTTCAAATACATTCTAAGTTTTTCATTTGTTTTGCTAAGAAGATCCCATTTAGGTAGAATTGTTACTATCAGAAAAAACTGATGACATAATTAAGCCTATTATATAATTTAATTATAGCAAATTATTGTTAAGTGTTCTGTTTATGCTTCATAGTTCTGTGCACCACATGCTTATTGATACACATTGGCTAAGGGTCATTTGTAGAGTCAATAGACTTTGATTTCATGGTTTAACTAAGTTGTTATATTGATTAATATGTTATGTAAATATGATGATGATATAAAGATTTGAACTTTTGGTCACATGTGCAAACAAAAACTCTAATTATAGCAAAATACGATGAGCCGATAGGAAAAAGAATCTTACAAGTTATATCGCGTCATCGGATATGCAAGCTGGTGATGGGAATTACATTCTCAAAATAATCTTCAATCTATCTCTTTATGTTCTTGATTTGTGTTCTTGAATGAGACTGAGCCTGAGCTCGGGCCTAAAAATATATATTTAGTAAATGTTCGTGAGCTTCACTTATTAAGCTCGATCAGGCTCGCTAGTTTAAACAAACTAAAAAATGTATAATCATTCATCATTTATGGGTTCTTAATTGGATTTCAAGTAAGATACTTTATCGACAGTAGATTATATGTGTTTTTTTTTATCGTCAACATTATTTTGACCTTCAAACTCAACTCCACACAGAGAACTAACCTGTGAATCATTAGATACCTACCATAAAGTTGTGGCTGCCGTATGTGACGACACAACTGCTAATATAAAAATTAAAGGATGATGATGAAGAACTGGTATGATTTCTATATCGTTTAACAAAGTGGTGGTCGTATTCTACCTATATCATTCCGAAAGTTTTTTATTTATGTCGTTTTAAAACCTTTTTGTTGACATGGCAAATTTTTATTTGACAACCCAAAGCTCTGTTTGAGCAAAGCTCTGTTTTTACAAAACCCTTTAAAAAAGAAAGATAAGGTCTGTTTCTTGATAGAAACCTCTGTTGGGCTCAACAGACGTTTGAATAACTCAATCAGTGGTTTGAACAACAGCTGGATGGAAACCCATGTTAGGTTGAATAGAGTTTTGAAGAGTAAAACAGTGCTAAAATATGAGAAGACAGTGGATCTGGTTGACTTCTAGAGTCAAACAATGGTTTTGAGAAACAGTGGTTCTTTTGTCTTAAGCAGTGTTTTAAATACACTTGAACAAACATTTGAACCAAAGAAACAGATGTTATGCTCCTCTTAACAGAGTTTTTGTTAACAATTGTGATATGATTTATCACGGTTTTTTGTACATATATTTTACGAAAAAAATACAAAGAAGCTAAAAATTTTACAAAAATCTCGCTATTTACCGCTATTTGTCGCTACTAGCTATATGGCGACACATGAGCACTACGCTACGCTACGCTATTCGCTATAGCGGGCGCTATGCTCGCTATTAATAAATATGCCTCATAATACTCGAAGATCAGAAGCACCCTCTGTCAAGAACACCAAACCCTCTTCAATTATAGATACATCTGATCAACATGTATTACAAGTACCAAAACTCCAAGTTGTCATCCAATTCACAATAACAAACAAAAAGGTTAACATTCGTTGTCATCCTATTGGGCAATGACTTTGAATGTCAATATATATCAAATCCCCGACGATCTAAATGAACCGATAATTACTTACTAATTAATATAATAAAACGTTACTAAAACTACCCGTGTTTTACACAAGTCCGACTACTAGTTTGAATATAAACAATATATAAACAAGATTTAGGTCACTAGACACCAAGTAATAGTCTTCTAAAAATGTAATATGTGTATATCAAAAACAACAAAACTAAAATGTAATATGTTTATATCAAAAATAACAAAAGCACTATATACATGTCAACGGAAGTGTATAATTTAAGATACATACGCCATCCGATTATATCCCATTCAAAAATATGAAACACAAATACATATTATATATAATAGATTAACCAAAAGCGAGACAATATTTTATTTAGATAATTGAATAAATATACATCAAGCTCTTATTACTCTTGCACTTATATACATAACTCCCTTATGTCGTTTATTCTTCAAGTTCAAGTTAACAACTCGAAGATCAGAAGCACCCTCTGTCAAGAACACCAAACCCTCTTCAATACATCTGATCAACATGTATTACAAGTACCAAAACTCCAAGTTGTCATCCAATTCACAATAACAAACAAAAAGGTTAACATTCGTTGTCATCCTACTGGACAATGACTTTGAATGTCAATATATATCAAATCCCCGACAATCTAAATGAACCGATAATTACTTACTAATTAATATAATAAAACGTTACTAAAACTACCCGTGTTTTACACGGGTCCGACTACTAATTTGAATATAAACAATATATAAACAAGATTTAGGTCACTAGACACCAAGTAATAGTCTTCTAAAAATGTAATATGTGTATATCAAAAACAACAAAACTAAAAATGTAATATGTTTATATCAAAAATAACAAAAGCACTATATACATGTCAACGGAAGTGTATAATTTAAGATACATACGCCGTCCGATTATATCCCATTTAAAAATATGAAACACAAATACATATTATATATAATAGATTAACCAAAAGCGAGACAATATTTTATTTAGATAATTGCAAAAATATACATCAAGCTCTTATTACTCTTTCACTTATATTACATAACTCCCTTATGTCGTTTATTCTTCAAGTTCAAGTTAATCAATAGATTAACCAAAACCGAAAAAATAGATCATTCACCGAGGTACGAGTGTACCTAGGAATATATAATCAAGATCTCCTTTCAGTGATTTTGTGACTTCGATGTGCTTCTCCAAACTTGTATTATGCTTTTTGGTTTTCATAGGTTTTCAGAACTAACAAATGAAGAAGACAAATCCAATACTTTAAGAACTAGTTGGTCTTTTCATAGAATTTTGCCGAACTCTACTAAGAGAGTGACAACTTAAAAGCTCTAATGATTAAGGATCATTCAATCACATAGAGTTATTAAAAAAAAAATCTTTTTTCCTTTGTAAACCCTTGTTGAACAAGAATCATTCAACCACGTAGATCTCACTCATACCCGCAGAAATACTATACAAACCTATAATGAAAGAAAGAATTATTATTAACACATTTGAATATAAACAATATATAGACAAGTTTTAGGTCACTAGACACCAAGTAATAGTCTTCTAAAAATGTAATATGTGTATATCAAAAACAACAAAACTAAAAATGTAATATGTTTATATCAAAAATAACAAAAGCACTATATACATGTCCATGGAAATGTATAATTTAAGATGAGATGCATACGTCATCCGATTATATCCCATTCAAAAATATGAAACACAAATACATATTATATATAATAGATTAACAAAAAGCGAGACAATATTTTACAATATATAGACAAGTTTTAGGTCACAAGACACCAAGTAATAGTCTTCTAAAAATATAATATGTGTATATCAAAAACAACAAAACTAAAAATATAATATGTTTATATTAAAAATAACAAAAGCACTATATACATGTCGATGGAAGTGTATAATTTAAGATCACATGCATATGTCATCCGATTATATCTCATTCAAAAATATGAAACACAAATACATATTATATATAATAGATTAAGCAAAAGCGAGACAATATTTTATTTAGATAATTGCATAAACATACGTGAAGCTCTTATTACTCTTGCACTTATATTACATAACTCCCTTACATCTTTTATTCTTCAAGTTGAAGTTAACATGCAACTACACATTTGACTTAAGCTGAAGCCCTGATCCCTTGGCCCCTGGAAAAACTTGGTGCAAACAAAACCGTCTCCCTCTGGCTAAACTTGAGCTGCTGAGCTTCCTCTCGAGATAGCTGATACGCATTCGCCACAACGTCAACCGGCATGCTGCTGATGGCGGACACACGCCCTGCAAGGTTTGCTATCATGGCATTATCATTAGTCTTGAAAGACACCCACCTGCTTCCTTGTTCATTGGCTCTCTTGATCACCGCAAAGTTCTGCGGGATCACCACCACCTGTCCCTCACGGAGCTCGTTGTCGAAAACTGAGTTTCCTTGGTTGTCGACGATTTGTACCCTCAAGGCTCCCTCGGTTACGTAGAGAAGATTGTGGGCGTTGATTGTCCAGTGTGGGGATTGGATGGCATTCGGACGGAGTTCGCCTCTTTCCACGCTGAGCCGGAGGTGCTCGAGAATGGGGAATTTGAAGCTGTTGAGGTTTGCAATGCTGCCGGCTTGCGGGTTTACAAAGTCAGCCTGGGAAGGGTTGTCAATGTTCACTTTGAACTTCATGCTGCAGATGGTTTCTTCCACACCGTTGCTCCATCCGCCACGTCTGCCTTGCTGCTGCTCTTGTTGTTGGCGAGGAGAGCGTCGCTGCTCTTGTTGTTGGCGAGGAGAGCGTCTGTCTTGTGGTGGGCGGACTATTTGAAGGTCTTGTCCGACATTAACAATGTGGCCTCTCTGGTCGTTTTGTCCTTGTAGCTTCTGGGCGGTCTCTTGGTCGACGTTGAATGATTGTGCAATGAGCTCGGGGGTGAAACCGTTGAAGATGTTGCCGGCGTTCTGACCTTGCCCTTGCCTTTGCCTTTGCCTTTGCCTTTGCCTTTGAGGAGATTGTTGGCGTGGTTGTCTTTGTTGTTGCTGCTGGCTTTGAGCTTGAGCTTGAGGGTTTCCGGCTAAGAAGAATCTCTGAAACGTTACAAGTTTTTAGTTCAGTATATATATATTTAGGTTTAAAATGGAGTAGTTTTTTAGAGTATATATGTACCCTTTGGTTTTCGTCAAGCTGGTTCTCATGGTTCTGAGTATCCAAGAAGACGACCACCACAAGTTCTGTGTTGCCGTCGTTGTGAAGCCAGTGAGCTGTTCCGGTGGGGATGGCAACCACGTCACCCTCCTTTAAGTTCTCTACTTTCTGATGACGGTCCTGATTGCCCTCTCCTCCTCCTCTGCGGCCACCCTCACCGGAAAACTGTTGCTCCTGCGAATATTCATAGGTTTCCGGGCATCCCGGCAATATAACCCCCTGAATACCCCTACCTTTAAACATGCCAAAAACACTGCAGTTAGATTATTATTTTTAAACTTAATTTGCGACTCTTAAAATATTTATTTATGTGTATACCTCTCTCGACGAAGGCCAAAATAGGGGTGTTGACGTAGGAAGGCAAGAGAAGGCCACCAGGTTGAATCCGGTGTCGAATAAAATCGACACCCGCACACTGGAACTGTTGGTCATAGGCGTCCCAAATTTCGGTCACACCGGCTTCAGCTTGGATAACTTCGATGGGCTCGAGCGCCTCGATGTTTTGAAGCTGGCACTGGTTCTGTTGCTGTTGCCGTTGCTGGTGGCGGGCAATGCAAGTGGCAAAGAGAAGGGTAAAAGCTAAGAGCAAAGTTGCTTTGGATGCCATTGTTAAGTGGAATGGGATGTGATGTGGTGAATAGGTGTTGTGAACTAGCTGGTTTTATAGTGGAAGAAGATCAAGGAGGAAGTGACATCTAAGAGGTTATGCCAGGAGAAGATCACCATTTGGAGCTGAGACATGCTACATCTGTATAAGTAGTGTGTTTGTCTATATGCATCATCAAGATGATAAGTATAAATGGGATGGTGATGAACAATCAGCCATATCATGGCTACATTCTCTTTACTCTCTTTACACTTACTTTCCTTGCTTTTTTTTTTTTTTTTAATCTCTTACTAGATGTAAAACCGTAAGAACACCATATAGTCTTTAAAAATTTTACATATCAAGCCTAGTTAACAACATTTGTAACAAAAGATTAACATTAGTTGTAAATGCTATTTACCATCACATTATATGTGGTTGTGTCTTAACCCAAGTCTTCCAAATTTCATGGCAACCGATAAATAAAGTCGTAATCTTATCCAAAATGTTATTTATATGTGTTCGGTTCGTTACATCTCAGCTTCGTACATCAATAAGTAACAACCAAGAAGTCCGTCATTATTTAAATAATCGTCATCGTACACCACTGATAAAACCATATAAAAAACGAAGACTAACCCAAAACATGAAGCATGTATTGATGTTAATAAAATATTACTAATATTATATAAATACACGTCTACTTGAAATTAGGAGAAAATACATTAACAAAACAAATCAAAATAAATTTATCTGATTAACTAACGCTACGTCAAAAATTGTATATGGCCACACAAAAAAACTGTGACCATGCGCCTATAGCCACATTTTTTTATTTTTTTCAGCTCAAGTGTAACGAAAGGTCAAGTCATCATAGGTATCATATAACCACCTATACGTAGCGTATTTGGTTTATAATCTATGGTATTTATACACGTGTGTTGCGCCGGGAAGCTGTTAAAATTCGGTACGTAGCACACATCATGTCTATATGCATCATCAAGATGATAAGTATAAATGGGATGGTGATGAACAATCAGCCATATCATGGCTACATTCTCTTTACTCTCTTTACACTTACTTTCCTTGCTTTTTTTTTTTTAATCTCTTACTAGATGTAAAACCGTAAGAACACCTGATAGTCTTTAAAAATTTTACATATCAAGCCTAGTTAACAACATTTGTAACAAAAGATTAACATTAGTTGTAAATGCTATTTACCATCACATTATATGTGGTTGTGTCTTAACCCAAATCTTCTAAATTTCATGGCAACCGATAAATAAAGTCGTAATCTTATCCAAAATGTTATTTATATGTGTTCGGTTCGTTACATCTCAGCTTCGTACATCAATAAGTAACAACCAAGAAGTTCGTCATTATTTAAATAATCGTCATCGTACACCACACCACTGATAAAACCATATAAAAAACGAAGACTAACACAAAACCTGAAGCATGTATTGATGTTAATAAAATATTACTAATATTATATAAATACACATCGACTTTAAATTAGGAGAAAATACATTAACAAAACAAATCAAAATAAATTTATTTGATTAACTAAGATAGTCGACATTTTTAAATTAAAAATGTGTAGCTCAGTTTGTTATAGCTTTAATTTTAAACCAATAGGTGTCGGTTCAATTCCCATTGTGAGCATGTCTCATTCGTTTTTAAGAAAAAATAATATATTGTTTGAGAGATTCAAACCGGGACCTTAATTAGTACGAAAACATAACGCAAACCATCAGATCATAACTCCTTAATTGTTATATTGTTATGATCAAGTTAAAAAAAAATGTTTAAAAGATTCAAACCTGGACCTTAAGTATGAAAAATAGCGCAAACGATCAGACTATAACTCCTTAATTGTTATGTCGTCTTTCTCAAAAGTAAATAAGGTAATGTGAAATTGCAATAAAAAAGATAGTAACTTTCACCCATTGACTTGGTGTATTTTAGTATTTAGACAATGAGTTATAAATGTAAAAATTGTCCTGAGGTTTGGGCAATTTTTATACTTTAATCTAAAATTAAAACTTTTTGTAACCAAACACCCCACCCCCGCGCCCCCACGTTTCGTTTTTGTTTGAATTTCCATTCAAATGACAAACTTAGTTAAATTAAAGACTTTGTTAACCAAAAGGGTTTTTTTGTCTTTTTGCATAGTTGATACAGGAGTATTTTGGACATTTTGTTTTTTAATTTTCTTTTTTTATATAAACAAAAAAAAACATTTAAAATATTTATAAACTAATGGATTTTAGTAAAAACAATCACTACATGATGCACATCTATTTGATAAAAAGCATGGGCGGCTCTTTAGGTGTGCGAGGAGGACTTCCGCATAAGGCCCGTTTTTTCGAGGGGTACGGGATTTTTTTAAAAAATTCGATATATATATATATATATAGGTAGAGGATCCTGTAAAAAGTGCCCAAAGTGTGAGAAATGTATTATAACACTATATATAATACTATATAACACCATATAAACACCGTATAACAATATGTAACACCATATAATACCATATAACGCTATGTAACACTATATAACATTATATAACAAATATAACACTATAGGTTGTCAGATAGCATGTCTCTGATAGATGTATAGTGTTATATATTGTTATATAATGTTATATAGTGTTACATAGCGTTATATTGTGTTATATGGTGTTACATAGTATTATACGGTGTTTATATGGTGTTATATAGTATTATATATAGTGTTATAATACACTTCTCACACTTTGGACACTTTTTACAGGATCCTTACCCTATATATAAATATATATATATGTTATTTTAAAAAAATTATACACACATAACAAATCCAATATTGAGGCCCATTATCAAAATATTTTTATTTTTTATAATTTTCCCAACTTAACAATAGGTTTATTGGGCCCAGTCCAATACTAAAATGATTAAAAAAAAAAAGAAACACGCAGCAGCCTCAGCCTGCTGGAAACTGGACGGTCGAACTTCGCAGAAGATCAGGTCGAAATACGCAGCAGGAAAATCGAACGACGAAGGCACTACCGCAGAAGATCAGGTGAATTTTCGATTGAACTATGATATATTGAAACTTTAATTCTCAATTTCTGATGATTGGTGAACTGTTCGTTTATAGAATATTGTCGTAAAAGTTGAAACTTTGATTGAACGGTAAAAGTTGTGAGTTGTGACATCAGAATTGTTGATGTTGATTATTATTCATAATTTGATATTCATATTTATATAACTGTTAGTTTAATTGTAAGTTTAATACTTTAATTGTTGAAACTTTGATAGAACTGATCATCATATATTCATAATTTCATAATCATATTTATAGAACTGTTAGTTTAATTGTTGATGTTGATTATTTATTGAACATCAGAACCCGTATCGTGTATTGTCATATTGATTAAGTGTTGTCGTTTTTTTAGGCGGTAATGAATAATGGCTCCTAAACAAGCTTCCGGGTGGAAAAACGTCAAAAAAAGAAAGGAGCGGATGAATTGGTGAAGTCTCAAGCTAGTGCTATGCAAAAGTTTTTGGCGCCTAATCCATATAAAACCATATACACCACACCGCACCGCTGATAAAACCATATAAAAAACGAAACTAACACAAAACCTGAAGCATGTATTGATGTTAATAAAATATTACTAATATTATATAAATACACATCGACTTTAAATTAGGAGAAAATACATTAACAAAACAAATCAAAATAAATTTATTTGATTAACTAAAATAGTCGACATTTTTAAATTAAAAATGTGTAGCTCAGTTTGTTATAGCTTTAATTTTAAACCAATAGGTGTCGGTTCAATTCCCACTGTGAGCATGTCTCATTCGTTTTTAAGAAAAAATAATATATTGTTTGAGAGATTCAAACCGGGACCTTAATTAGTACGAAAACATAACGCAAACCACCAGACCATAACTCCTTAATTGTTATATTGTTATGATCAAGTTAAAAAAATGTTTAAAAGATTCAAACCTGGACCTTAAGTATGAAAAATAGCGCAAACGATCAGACTATAACTCCTTAATTGTTATGTCGTCTTTCTCAAAAGTAAATAAGGTAATGTGAAATTGCAATAAAAAAGATAGTAACTTTCACCCACTGACTTGGTGTATTTTAGTATTTAGACAATGAGTTATAAATGTAAAAATTGTCCTGAGGTTTGGGTAATTTTTATACTTTAATCTAAAATTAAAACTTTTTGTAATCAGACACCCCACCCACGTTTCATTTTTGTTTGAATTTCCATTCAAATGACAAACTTAGTTAAATTAAAGACTTTGTTAACCAAAGGGTTTTTTTGTCTTTTTGCATAGTTGATTCAGGAGGGAACACTTCATCCTTATTGTTTCATTGAAGCACACACTAGTGTACTCGCGAAGGGTGCTCCGCACCCTAACTCGCGCGCACTTGGCGTGGGCGATGGGCGCAATGTGCCGCACTTTGCGCTTCGGACGCACGCAACTAGATGTAAAACCGTAAGAACACTTGTAGTCTATAGAATTTTACATACCAAGCCTAGTTAACATTTGTAACAAAAGATTAACATTAGTTGTAAATGCTATTTACCATAATATTATATGTGGTTAGCTATAAAAGAGGGTGTATCTTAACCCAAGTCTTCTAAATTTCATGGCAACCGATAAATGAAGTCGTAATATTATCCAAAATGTTAGTTATATGTGTTCGGTTCGTTGCATAGTTGATTCAGGAGTATTTTGGACATTTTGTTTTCTAATTTTCTTTTTTTATATAAACAAAAAAACATTTAAAATATTTATGAACTAATGGATTTTAGTAAAAACAATCACTACATGATGCATATCTATTTGATCAAATGGTTGAAATTAGAGTAAATTACCCAGATGTGTCGTGTGGTTTGTCGCTTTTGTCACCTTTAGTTCTCATCTTTTTAAAATTGCATGTATTATCCCAAGGTTTGCAAGCGGGTAATGCCGATGCTCCCCAACATGGAAGGTCGTTAGTTTTCTATGTTAAATTGGTGTGAAATGTCTTTTATTCGCTTAATGGTTAAACAAAATAAATTTATTCTCCCTTTTAAGGTATTTGGCTAAAAACAATTAAAAGTTAAAAAGACATATGTGGCCCACCTTTATCAACACAATCTCTTTACCATCTTCAACTATATCTTCTCTACCGTTCAGGTTAACAAAAACAACTCGGGCGACCTTGTTCTTTCGACTACCTGCAACTGGGTATTGATTCCGAGAGGTATTTTTTATACGTTTAATACATTTAAAATTTTACACTATCGTATTAGTGTTTTATTGAGGACGACATGTTAACTAATTTATTATAGGTGCATTGGAGTATCAATTGGAAGAGTTCGAATGGAATAAAGTGGAGAAACATGCTATGATGGAGAAAATTGACGAAGATACGAGTTGAGAGATTAAATTGTTGTCATATATCCCACTATGAAAATTTGCACCAACTTAAGATACGATGAAATTTATTGTATGACTTTGGATAGTTTGGATCTTAATGTGTTATGTTGATATTTTATAATATTTGGTTTAGATAGTCTTTTATGATATAATCTTTTATATTTATTAACATTTGAATACGCTGATTATGGTAATAAAAAAATTGAAAAGCAATATAAAAGAACTTTTAAAAAATTTTGGACAAAAAGGGGTTGATAAAGAGTTAATCCGGTAGCAAAAAAACCACCCAAAATTAATAACAAAATTCTGCAACAAAATCGATTGCACAAATCTTAGTTAATTTATGTAGTCAAGGCGTAGCTAAAATCCATAGCTAAACTCGTAGCAAAAACTTTGTAGCTAAAGAATTTGTAGCTAATCTCGTAGCTAAGATCCCATAGCAAAATTCTGTGGCTAAAAAGTTGTAGCAAAATCCGTTGCTAAAATAGCGACGTTTCTTTTTGAAGCTAAAACGGTCACAAGTATAATTTTCGTAGCTAAAGTTCGTAGCAAATAAATTAGCGACGGGACTTGTAGCTACGACCCAAATTCGTCACAAATCCGTAGCAAAGTGAGTGTTTGCTACGTTTTTGCTACAAATTTGATGGTAGCAAATGCCTGTTTTTGTAATAGTGTGCGCAGGGAAGCTGTTAAAATTCGGTAAGTAGCACACATCATGACAACCGATAAATAAAGTCGTAATATAACCAAAATGTTATTTATATGTGTTTGGTTTGTTGCGGCATGGTTCCGTACATCAAAAAGTAACAACAAAAAAGTCCGTCATAATTTAAATAATCGCCATCGTACAAAATCATACAAAAACGATGACCAACCCAAAACATGAAACATGTATTGATGCTAATAAAATATTAAAATTTTATATATAAATATATTTAGTTTGAATTAGGAGAAAATACATTATTATTATTATTATTATTATTATTATTATTATTATTATTATATATAATTTATGAACTTTTAGCTACAGTGATTTTGTCATTTTTGTCCTTTTGTGAATTTTTTTCATCTTTTCTTTTTTTTTGTGTATTTTTTGGTTTTTGTTTTTCTTTTTTAAGTTTCAATCGAGAACCTGATGTTTTAATCGAATGGTGCAATATTGACCGAACAACGTCAGTTCAAAATTAATATTCGTTTTTATTGTCTCATTCGATATAAACACATCTTCGTATTTTTTTGTCGTATCATGACTCTTTTTTGTTTCTCTTTTGGTAAGTGTCGGTATCTTAATGAACCGAACCAATAGCAAACGAGTTCCTGCCAATGACGTTATTTTCACTATTGCATCTATGTTTTCATTAAAAATTGGGTCGCCCCGCCATAGAGCGCGGGTGTAACCCACTAGTTAACAAAAGAAATCAAAATAAATTTATCTGATTAATTGAAATAGGTGACAATTTTTAAAACTAAAAATGTGTAGCTCAGTTTGTTATAGCTTTGGTTTTAAACTAAAAGGTATCGGTTCAATTCCCATTGTGAGCATGTTTCATGTGTTTTTCAAGTGTGTGTGTGTCTATATATATATATATATGGAGCCGCTAAAATAGGAACCATCCCCAGTTGTAAGAACCGTGAGAACCACTCTCCACCAATCAGAACAAATGGTATTTTGGTCATTTCTTTTAAAATGTCTAATCTCTATCTCTCTCTTTAATAGTGTTAGCAGACTTTTACATTTAATCACTCCTCTCTCCTCTCTCTTCTATCTTCTCTTTCATATCTCTCATTTAAATTCCAATCCCTGTTCTCTTTCATCTCTTTCATATTGTTCCTCCGTGAGTGAACAATCTGAGCTCCGGCTAGAACTTAACTTATCCACTCTATAAAACCTCCATACAAACCCCACTTCTGTACTTCAATGGTGTACTTAAAGAAGCTTTCTAGCTGCTAAAAAGGTTCTAAGATTGTTCACTCAGGAGAACACTCATGGAGGAGCCGGAGCCTCCCCGACGGCGACGTTATTTGGTAGTGATTTATGTTCAGGTTAGGGTTTTTACACATCGTATCAATACCTCAAGATCTATTCAATCGTTTCCCCCAATTTGGATCCTAGGGTTTCGGCCAATCCCGATCTGGTTCGTTTCTTGCTGTCGTTTCTAATTTCTGTTCTGATACAATCATTTCCCCCTTTGTGTTCTGTACAATTGTTTGTCTCTCCAGTTCTGTTTGGTTCAAATCGTTTATGGTTCAGGTTTGAGAAGGACCAATTTTGAGTTTCGGGTTTGGTGTTGATGGTGTTAGTGGTGTTTGGGTGTGTCGGGAGTAATGGCGGTGGTGGTCATTCACGGGCATTGGTGGGTTCTAATTTGGTGGAAAAGGTTTTTTTTTTTTTTTGGTTCAAAAATTTGGTTGAATGGAACAAGTTTCGATCGATTACATATTGAATTTAGTTGATTTATAGTGTAATCAGATCGGATTTCGTTGATTCACAGTGAATCGTTTGTTTGGTGAATCAGTTGTTTTTGTCTTTATTGACAAAAGGTTTTGTATAACTTGAATAGGCGGTGCCAATGGTGCCCGGTGGTGCCGATGGTACCCGTTTCAGACTAAATAGGTTGTTTTTTGGTTTTGATATGGTCGATTGGGTGGCGATGATTAAAAAAAACGTAGATTTAGATGACGATGGCGCGGCAAGGACGGCGGAGGGTAGGTTTTTTGAACCTGCAACCCCACTTTCGCAGCCTTTTGATTATCGGATAATCTGAGCCAAACCCAGTTTTTTTTTCGAGATACACTTTGTTTTGATGTTGTTGTTTTTTTTACCCTCCTAGTCGATGATGATAACGATATATCTGAGACACCTCCCGAGTGCGATTTCTAGGTGCGTTCGTTTTAGCGTAAAAAAGTTTTTGTAAAAAAAAGTTAAACCGTAAACTTTTTAACGTAAAACGTAAACTTTTTAACGTAAAACATAAAAAGTTTCACGTAAAACGTAAAACGTAAAACGTAAAAAGTTTCACGTAAAACGTAAAAAGTTTTACGTAAAACGTAAAAAGTTTTAGGTAAAACGTAAAACGTAAATTTTTTTAAGTAAAACGTAAAAACGTAAAAAAGTTTTACGTAAAACGTAAAAAGTTTTACGTAAAACTTAAAACGTAAAAAGTTTAAAAAGTTTAACGTAACAAGTGTAAAAAACGGCGCGTTTAAAAAATGTGTAAAAAACCGTCGCGTTAAAATTACGATGTTTGAAAAAACGGCGTGTAAAAAACGGCTCGTTAAAAAAACGATGCTTGAAAAAGCCCGGCGTAAAAACGGCGCGTTAAAAATTCGACGATTGAAAAAGCACGGCGTGCAAAAACCGGCGCGTAAAACGTAAAAAGTTTAACGTAACACGTAAAACGTAAAAAGTATAAAAAATCTTTTAAAAAATCTGAATTTAAAAATGCTTTCAATAAAGAAATTATGTTTAAAAAATAAAAACTAATATAATAATACAAAAAACTAATATAATAATACAAAAAACTAATATAATAATACAAAAAACTAATAAAAAACAATAAAGACAAAATGACAAAATAGAGTTATTTTACTAAATTACCCTTTTGGATTAAAATATTAAAAACATAATAAGACAAAATCTATTTAATATTAATTTTAGTTACTTTCAATCTCATTCATCCATCTTCTTGATCTAATGGCTAGAAAGTGGTTCTCTCGGTTCTTACAACTTCTTACAACTGGAGGTGGTTTTCATTTTAGCGATCCCTGTGTGTGTATATATATATATATATATAGTTTGTTTGAAAGGTCAAAGTGTAAATTTATGGTCTTCCCACTGTGAGCATGTTTAATTCCTACTGTAAGTTTTGCTGAAAACAAGTTGCATTCAAAATATTGTTTTTTTATTGTATTATAAGCTATAACGAGAGCCGGTGCCATATAGGAACTGTGACAAATGAAACCAAATACTGATATTGGTATTATCAAAATTGGTACCGATATTCATTCTTATAGCTTTTGATCAATGTAAAACACCTAGCAATATCATTTTCGATCCTATTTTGGTTGCTATAGTGAGTACCAGTAGTAGTAGTAGTAGTGTAACAAAAGGAGCCAATACTGATCAAATTTCCGCCTCGAATCACGGATAGTATTTACGAGTGTGTGTGTGTGTGTGTGTGTATGCGTGTATAGGTTAAGTTTAAGATTAAGGTTCCTATACAAATGACCCTTTACCTAAGAAGTGTAACAAAGAATCTGATGATGACATGTATCATTGATTAAAATTAGAGTTTAAATGTAAGAGTGTAATTTCTCATAAAAATTCAATTATGTAACTAGATCATGCAAAACTGTTTTTTGAGAAATTTTAGGAAACCATATATACAACTTACGTTTCATGTGTCTTCTATTATTCGAAACCTAGTATCCAATATTGTTTTATCCAAAAAATTCGTTTCAACCTTTTGGTTATTTTGCAGGTACAAAACACCATATAGATTCCAAAAAAACCACGACTTGAATCGTAATACAGTCACAGTGTTTTAACATTTGGAATGATTGTATTGCTATTCAAGTCATGGTGTTATAACACCATCCAGGAATAATTGTATTGCTATTCCAGATGCTAAAACACCATGACATGACTTGAATCACAAAACAAGGTTTTGTTATTGGAGGGTATGAAACATCATACACTCCTTCCACATATTAAACACCATAAGTTGAATAAAAATACAATAAGTCCAGATGTTAAAACATCATGACTTGTATCACAACACCATATTTCTAAATGTGACA
Source organism: Helianthus annuus (assembly GCF_002127325.2). Taxonomy (NCBI): domain Eukaryota; kingdom Viridiplantae; phylum Streptophyta; class Magnoliopsida; order Asterales; family Asteraceae; genus Helianthus; species Helianthus annuus. The sequence continues at coordinate 134,635,578 of NC_035442.2, read as the reverse complement.
ATACAATGTTTCTAGATGTTTTAAAACACCACAACTTGAAACAAAATCGAATTTATTTCCGCACGTGAAAATTTGCTTTGTTATCGGTGTTCATAAATGCTCAAAAGAATTTTGTTTATTATCATATTCTCTCATTTGGTAACGATTAAAGGAACCTAGAGAGCCAAGACCGATCCTAACGAGTTCATAAAGTCGAAGAGTTTTGCCTATGATGGAAGCTTTCGGATTAGGTGTTAGCAGAACTTCGGGGGGATACAAGTCGGATCCTACGGGGCTAGGGGACTTTCCTTATCAACTAGAATATGCAAAGAAGAAAGTCGCTTTCGTGATTTTTTGAAAAACCGAGAGCATTTGAAAGATTCTGCTCAGTGGAGAGAATCTGTTCAGCGTAGTTGACGACAGTTCCGCTCAGAGGAGGGAATCTGTTAAGGTTTAGAGATTTCACCAAAGAAATGGGGGGATAAAAATTTTCATATGTTTTTGAATTTCTTCGGTAAAATTCTTAACGCAATCACAGGAGGTAGAGTTTGTGATTTTCTGGTCATACCAAAGGTTCTGTGTTGAATGTTTTGCACAGACACATATTTGAGGATTTTAATTAATTCTCCAGCCAGCGTGAAGGGTTTTGCACGGAAACATACAGGTACCTAAAGTCAACAGTAGTTTCAAAACGATGTTCACTGAAGACCTGGGGAATCTTTATGAGAGCTGATAGTTCAAGGCTGACAAGTGTGGATTCCAACTCTATCAGAAGTTGTAGTTGAGGGGGAATTTGCAGGATTCCGTTTTGGGTTTGATGTCTCTTTGGGATTTTACAGGGATCTGGGTATAACTCAATTCGTTGAGTTTGCAAATGATGTACTGGGTCAAGCTGACATCCTGAGTACTGATGCTGAAGATCCGTAGTGCATTACGTGGTCAATTTCACAAAGGCGAGACAATGAGATCTGGATGTAGTTCAACTAAGCGTGTTGGTTGAGCTTGCAAATGATATACTCGGTCTAGCTGACTTCCTGAGTGTTGATGCTGATGATCAAAGTGCATTACTTGGTCGATTCCACAAAGATGGTTTACAGAAGACAGTTCACAAGAAAACTCTACCAATGTAGTATGCTTGAATGAAATAGAGTTCTTATGACAAGATCAAGACTTGATGCAGTTTTTTAAAGAATGGAACCCTTATCAAATGCTGGTTGGAGTATTGGAAGATCAGCGGAAGACCGGTCAATTTAGCCTTGCGAGGACATTGCACAACACCCAACACGGATACGCGTACTTTGAGGGGGAAATATTATACGAGAAGCTTCAAGGGTTTGGTATTGCTATGAAGACTCAAGCCAAGATACTGCTTACCTGGATCATCGGTCAAGGGGGAATTTGTTAACACAGAGAAGATAACATCAACAAATACTTGACCGAAGATCGATTGCAGTTGCATTTTCAGCATTCGATAGCAACGGACAAGGGGGAATTTGTTGGTGCAATTTTTGTGTCCGATGATGATCGAATAGATTAGATTACTTGTTATGTTGATTATGTAATAGTTAGTGAAACGGTCAAACGAACGTGTATAAACTCGCTCGTTTGAAGTGGTCAAACGAAAGGGTTATTCGTTTGACCGTGTGTGTTTGCAAGTGAAGGTGGTGTGACTATGAATACCACCCTTGGTTCATTTGCAACTTTTGAAGGTTTTAGACTTGGGGGAGAGATCACCACTTGGTCTCTCCCCGGATGTATGCTCCTTTGGTATAGTTTGGATAGCTTGTAATCGGGCCGGTTTGTAACGTTATGCTACCAAATTTATACAAGAAAGTTGTTTATCCGTCTCTAATCTTCCGTCTTTGAACATCATCACACACTAATCACGGGTTTCGGTCCGAATCTCAAGCCTAGAACATTTTCTATCTCTCCTCACAAACACTTTCAAAAAATATTAAAAAGTAAATGTCGGTGAACAGTTTCTTCCCAAATATACAGATGAACAGTGAAATTTTTTCTCTCCTCTACTCACAACTACTTCCTAAAATATGCAGAACTCACTTACAGATATATACAGAACCTGCTATGAATACTCTAAAGTTCACTCTGGAAACTGAAATCCTTATAACTATTTACCGGTTAAATTGATGAATTCACCTCGGTCGCTAAGGACATATGTAATGGGGCGCGAGGAGATGGCATAGCGCCGATACGGCGCCCACAACACCGCCCCCGGGGCGCTATGAGAAAAAAAAAAGAATGGGCGTGTTGTTTTTCGCGGCGCGAGGAGATGATATTTTATGATTTTGACCGTTTGATAACGGTCATATATTTAAAAAAAAAAATTCAATTTTTTTTATTTTTCACACTATAAAACCTCATATTCTTCCACTTTTTTTACAACTCAAACCTCATACTCATTCTCCATACTCATTCTCCATATATTTTTAAAAAAGCTAGTCTCACTTTATAAAAAATGGGTTCCCCGTCGGAAGAGTCTTTCACCGAAATTTACCGAAGATATTTTTCGCCCGACGAAGACGCGGCCGAGGAAGAAGCGGTTACGAGTGCATGTACTTTTGTGCTACAAACATTTGAGCACATTCGGCCACCACCCCCTCCACGACCCATCTTGCGACGCACCTATATCTTGCGAGATCGTGAAGCCGCGAACGAGCGTTTGATGAAAGACTATTTTGACGCGGCACCGGTTCACGGACCGAATGTTTTTAGACGACGTTTTCGGATGAGCCAAAGGTTATTTTTGCGCATTAACAATGACTTGGAAAATACGTACGATTTCTTTAAGCAAAGAATGGACGCACGAGGATATCTAGGCTTCACCTCAATTCAAAAGGTCACATCCGCCTTACGCGTATTAGCATACGGAAACACGTACGACATCAACGACGAGTATTTGAAGATGGCGGAGAAAACAACCCGAGATACCTTGGAACATTTTTGCTATGGTAATTTTTTAATTGTCTTTTATTTATTTACTTTTATACATTTATTTTTTCGTAACTTTTAAATTATATTTTAGGAATATGCCAGTTATATGGAAAACGTTATTTGAGAAACCCCACTTGGAACGACCTTCAAAAAATATATGAGGTGCATCTAGAAAAGCATGGAATACCCGGCATGATTGGTAGCTTGGATTGTCGTCAATGGCGTTGGTATAATTGTCCAACCGCATGGCGAGGTCAACATACGCGGGGTGATCAAAAAGGGCCAACTTTGGTATTACAAGGTGTTGCGTCATACGACCTTTGGGTTTGGTCGGCCTTCTTTGGTGTAGCCGGGTGTTTTAACGATATTAATACGTTAGAGGCTTCACCATTAATCGAGGGCTACATTTCTGGAACTATACCAAAGGCCGGTTTCCATGCAAACGGGAACGATTACGAGCATGGCTACTACTTGGGCGATGGTATCTACCCCGAGTATTCGATTATTGTTAAAACGTTTTCTGAAACTTTCGATGAAAAAAGAAAGTATTTTAAAAAATTACAAGAGTCTTCGAGAAAGGACATCGAGAGGTGTTTTGGGGTTCTACAGCAACGATGGCATTTTATCAGGAATCCTTGTCGCATGTGGCATAAGGATAAAATACGAATGGCCATGTATGCTTGCATCATTTTGCATAATATGATCATTGAGGATGATGGAAAAGCGATATGCCAAAACTATATTCCCGAAGATTTGGTCGAACTACCCCAAGCGACAACGGAAGAGAGACTCGCAAATGCTCAACTACTGCGATCTAGAGAAATACATAACACGTTGAAGGCGGATTTGGTTGAGCATGCTTGGGCGATTCGCCCAATTCGATCAAACAATGATCACGACGAAGATTCCGAGGAAGAAGTGGGGGAGGAATTCGAAGACGGGAACTTTGAAGACGTAGGTTTAGATGCTGGAGAAAACGAAGAGGAAGAAGGAGAGAACGAAGATGACACCGAAGAATAAATTTATTTTTTAGGTGTAATTTTTTTTTTAGTGTAACTTTTTTTTTAATTTTTAATGTAGTGTTTTTTATTTAATGAAATGTTTTTTATTTTATAAAACTTATAAATTATTTAAAAAATAGAAAATTAAATTAATTGAGTAATGATTACACAGGGGCTTTATGACTACGGCCCCAAATTGCATAAAGCCCCATAAAGCCCCTTTGCTGACGTGGCATGTCACATGGCGCATAACGCCCCTTTGAGGGCTTTATGACTACACATGCCCTAATAAATAAAAGAAACAATGAGTAAACTGCAATTTTGGTTCATGTAATTTCATGACTTTTGCCACTTCATCCAAAAAGTTATTTTCTATCATTTCCATCCTCATGGTTTCCAAATCATGTCATTTTCATCCACTTCACTTGTCATGCCTAATTTTTTACATTAAATGTGGTCTTCGGTGGTTTGATATGAACATAAACAATGTTTGATAATTAGATGTTTTTGGTCGTGAGTGTAGGGTTTAACGACTAATGATTTCAAGTTATCATTGTTCAAACCACATGCAGTCGCCCACTTCAGTTGTCCACAATCATCCATCACTTGTCGTTGCTAGAAATTCCAATAATGTTATTATCGTCTTTTTCCTAAAAGACTTTAGTCATGATTACTTGAGACTCAAAACTCTAAAAAAGAACTACGCTAGAGATCATACTATGAAAATTTTGTTCCGTCGGAGAGTCAACTGCCTCTCGACCCCATTAGATTCGCCGATGCAAGCAAGTACTTGTTCAATTGTGTAAAAATAAAATAGTCTCTTGCGTTAGTACGGTCCCAGATGAATTTCCGTATGTTCTATTCAGTTAAGGCGTGTTATAGTTAACATACCAGTTCAGTTGAAACAAAATGCAAGGTATACATGAAATCAACCAAGATTCGACTTTAAAAGACATGTTAAAAGGAACTATTGGTTTTTTGTTCACTTCAATCACGGACCCTATGTCTATAACTCAAATTAAATATATGTGTGGTATATTAAACGGACAATAGAACCTAATTATCCAAAATGAAGAAATTTGTTACTGCTATCAAACTATGTTTTTCTAATAATCATGCAAGATAAAGAATACAAACTATGTTTTTCTAAAAGCTCAAAAAAATAACATTTTTACAATGACTTTAGAACTTTGCAGTAAGGAAAGACTCGTATCTTGCTTCGACTAATACCATGATTTGTAAAAGAAGTACAAGTGTTTCCACCTCTAAAGCTTAGAAAAACGTTAAAGCTGATATGATCTTGCACATTAAAACCTCTTGAAGCCGTTGATACATCATCACCTTCTTAGTTGGTGAGATAGTAAGAAGTCATCTACCAACATGTAAAACCTACAAGGAAATAGACATCATGTTGACAAATAGTCAAACACTTTCTATATTGTACCTAAAATTTTACAATCAATATCTCCTTTCAAGGAATTCAATTGATTCATCGTACTCCTCCAATTTTCTATTATGTTTCTTAGAATTCATCCGCTTTTGCTACTAACAAATAGAGAAGAATCCATTACTTTAAGAGCTAATGGATTTCGTTCACATTTTTAAATAGACTCAACTAAAAACATAGCAACTTAATAGCTCTAATGATTCATGATCATTTAACAATTCAAGTTTGTAAAATCCAAAGAAATAGACCCTAATAACGTATATATACCTGTTATTATGATCTTGCTTCGGATATTAACGCTTTTATTCCAAATAAAGCGTCTAACTTGTCATGTTCATTGACGTCATCAAGAACAATAAGTGCCTTATTCATTAGTAAGATCTTCTTGATCTTACTCATACGCTCAGAAACACTAGAAAATGTTGATTTCCAACCTGAAATATAAGAATAACAATCACATTCAAAACATAGCACTGAAATGTTTTAAAAACTTAGCTACTCCAGCCATAACAAACCAAATAAAAACGTTATACATACCTAAAATGCAATATTCTTCTAGCAAATATAAACATAGGGCATGTTTGGCTAAGCTTATTATAGGTAAAAAGGACTTTTGGAAAAGGAGTTTTTAAAAAAAGTGTTTGGATTAGCTTATTGATGTAAAATGACTAAAATGGACATTCTTTTAGATATAAGGGGGTAAAGAAGGGGTATATTGGTAATTTGTAGTTTGAAAAGATAAAAGCTGGCCAAGAAGTCACAATATTGTGACTTCTTGAAACCTCTTTTTTCTTCTTTGCAAAAAGCCATTTCTAAAAGGACGTTTGGCTTAGCCAAACACAAAAACAACTTATTGGCTTTTTGATAAGTCAATAAGCCAATAAGTTGTTTTGAAAAGCTTAGCCAAACATGCCCTAAGCTCTGAGCCACGAGCTTTCTGGACAGCTTTAGTGTGAGGTGGAGTTTGTGGAGGTTTGTACATCGTAGGAAAAGTTGGGGGTTTTTTAGGGAAGTCTGGAAATCTGATGTGACAATGAGACGGATGTCAGTCCTTGGACGTTTAAAAATAAAAAAAAAAATTGCGGATGTTCTAATCATTCTATGTATATGATGGTTTGGACTTTGGGGATTAACTTAACAAGGTTTACACTATAGAAAGCTGACATTACACTAACAAGAAATACATACCCTTAAAATTCACCTAAGACTATGTGTAGTGGTTTGTGTTAAAGTTGCTTGTTAAAGTGCCACCTCAACGCTACGTAGAGAGGAATCCTTTAACTAAACCACACTTTAACATGTGTGTAGTGGTTTTAACCAAGCTTCAATCATTAATCCATTTTTTATATCTAAAAGAAAATGTTTGTCTGGTTGGAAAAAGCATCGGACCCACTCACGCGTGTTAGTAGGCTAACCAGACTTTCTTTGGCACCCCCTTTCATTGAAGTGTAATGGTGTTTGGGGCGTTAAAGGGGTGATGTGGCTTCCCCTTCTTGTTTCACTACACATAGTCTAATGTTCACTTTATGACGCCACTTTAATGGGGATAAACGCCAAGAGGCCATCAGCACCATGCTAACATATAAAGATGTAGACTTTGTTATCTGAGCATGGGTACTAAATGTCATAGTGAAGTATCACAACAATGATCAAATTACATGAAATGTGTGAAGCCATTTAATAAGTAAATACATGTTGAGATTTGAGGTTATAGTCTTAAGAGGTGACATTATGCAAGAATAATGTTTGAGTTAAGAACATATCATAACAACAAATCTCAGTTGCAAATTATCTTTAACGACTTGACGAAGTCAATAATAATGTTTTCGATCCGACATCCAAATTGCGGAATGCGACTAAAGCCCGAGAAAGAGGTTAATACACAGGAAAACCCACCCTAGAGGATTGGAGATCCATTGTTCTTGTAAAAACTAAGGTTATTGTGGGGCATAACCGAAACTAAAAAATGAGTTTCTATATCGATTTCTTTAGCGTCTACTAAAGCAGTTTAATTGCACAGTTTAATTGCATATTAACAGTCATTAATTACAATTAAAAAGGTTGCGCATTTTCGGTTAATGCCAACTTACAAATAAACTTGGGGCTTGTTTTCAAAAACCGCGAGAGAGGAACATATATTAGACTCCAAATTTAGACAACAATGACGCGAATTTTGTTTAGTAAAACCAAACCATGTAGTTGGCATTCTCATTGCTTTAGTTGTATACGAGTTTATGATCTATGTACATTCAAAATGAACATATACAATAAATGAATTTGAGTATGTTAATTGGCATGTAACTTATATCGCTTGTTGTGCGTTTATTACTTCCTATTTTGTGTGCAAACGAAGTAAACTACTTCTTATTCACATCGCACATCCACTAAAAGTGTTTTAGGTGTGCCTGGACACGGGTCTTCACCAAAAGATTCTGGCGTATGAGAAACCGAACATTACCTTCTTCCCAAATAAGCCTGAAATATCAAAGGTGTTGAATACAAGTCAACTTTAAACATATGGTTGCAAAAGTTACGAGTTATTTACTTTGTACTTTGTAGAATGACTACAACAACAGGTGTTATAGTCATTCTACAAAGGTGTTGTAGTCGTAGACTATATGACTGCAACAACATATGGTTGCAAAAGTTATGAGTACAACACCCTAAACAAAAGGTGTTGTAGTCATAGACCATAACAACAAGTGTTATAGTCATTCTACAATGGTGTTGTAGTCGTATAATGACTAAAACACCCCAAACAAAGGGAGTTGTATTCGTTCTACAATGTAAATGATCAGTGTGTTGGATTTAATTCAAGATAAGCTAGCTCACCTTTTCAACGACTTGTTGAGAATTAGACGAATGACATTTTCCAATGGAGTAGTTTTCGCAGTCGCCTGAAGGGTTACCATGACTTGCAAATACAATCTTCGAGATAATTTGTTTTTTAGGACACCGCAAGCGAACTCTAGGCGTCGGTCTCCATTGATAGTGACCGGATACTTCCCTTGAATTTACCCTAGGAGGATGTGAATCCGATACACGCCCACAAACTTTGTCGATGGAAACAGTATCTAGTGAAATGTTTAACGGGTTTGCATATTCTTCCTCGAACAAAACTAGTAGATTTGCAGTCAGTTTAAGGAAAGATCTAGGTACATTGTACCTGTCAAACATAAGCCAAAACATTTGTTAGTCACATATGCTTAAACAATGTATTATAGTAATACAAGCATTAGCAAATATTGCATGCAAGTTTCAAACCATGTTTGTGAAGGTAATCCTGCAGGGGTCTTAAAGGAGACCCAATATCTTCCAATACTTTGCCCATTGATCCAAAGCGCATCAAAGAATCGCATTGCATTGCTGCAGATTATGCTTTGCTGATGCGGACATTTTAACACCAAGATAATGAAGTGTTGGATACGTTTGTTCCAATAAAAGTGCTAACATATAATATATGTTTCATCTAAAACATTTCCAAAAAAGAAAAAGAACACTTAGCATTTACCCCCTCCATAACGCCATTCACAACATGATGAGCCGCAACGTCATAAACTTGCCTGGTAGTCGTTGCAGGCCCAAACACTCTATCCGCAGTTATACACCATCAAAAATCAAGAAACCAAAAAGCTCTCAACTTTCTAACAAAAGCCACCACAATTAGCTAAGAAAACATAAAAAAAATCAGCATTCTCTTGTTTCACAAAACCTACAAAAAAGGGGCTTGTAGTAGAAACCAAAATTGGAAATACAACTATAAAGTATAAACTATACCGAATCCATAGCGATAAGGTACCTACATGCTACACAGCGAATAGCTATTAATAGCGGACATCTATTTTATAAATAACGATACACTAGAAAAAAAAATTAAAATATATGTATATTATATCAAAATACCTGGGTATATATGCTATTTTACATGTATATTTAACAAAAACCTAAAATCCAGCTATTTTATAGCTAGACTTAATTGCTAGTTATATTAAAAAAAAACAAAAAATAAAAATAAATTGTCGCCATTATCGCTACAACCCTAATAGTGAGCCTAGACCTCTACGCTATGTAGCACGCTATAGCAACCGCTACGCTCTGGCTATTGTCAACTATGAGTAAAAATGTTAAAAATCAAGAAACCAAAAAGCTTTCACCTTTCTGAAAGAAATAACTAGAAGGCAAAAGGGGGATTTTGTAGTAGAAATAAAAATAAGGATATAACTATAAGTATAAACTATACCGAATCCATAAGCAAAGGCGGGATTAAACTCATTCTGAATGGAATAATCTCCATTAGCAAACCATGTCACCTCATCCCCTTTCCCAATCTCCCTTGAACTGTCACAGATGATCACACACTTTTACTTTTACTTTTAATTTTAAGCATAAAGAAAACAAACCCATCTAATCTAATTCAAGTGAAACAATAAACTTACTTGAGGGGACGAAGCCTGGCGGTGACAGTGACATTTTCTTTAACTTTGTGTGAAGAAGAAGAAGAAGAAGAAAGTGGAGGAGGTTGAGAGGGTTTAGTTGCCTGGGGTTTGGTGGTCCGGCGAGTGGTGTCAGGTGGTGGGTCCGATGACTTTCGGGAGCGGAAGGGGGAGGTGGAGGATCTTGAAGAAGATCTGGTGGTGGTGGTGAATGACATTGGTGGAGATTCACGGTGGTGTGCTGCCGTCGTCCTTGGTATTGTCCCTCCAGAAACTTTGAAATTTTCAAAGATGTAAGTAGAACCAAAGACTGCCTTAGACCATGTGTAGTGGAAGGGGAAAATAATGCCCCCAAGTGTGGGCATTTTACGCCACGTGGCGGTCCAGTCAGCAAAGGGGCATTATTGGGCGTTTTAGAAAAATGGGTGTAGTGGGGATGGGGCATTATTGGGCATTATTGGGGCATTAAATAAAAAAAAGAAAAAAAAAAGAAAAAATCTTATTGGATAGGAAAAGGGGGATGAAATCTGATTGGACAAAGGCAAAGGGTGTTGGGCGTGGTTTATAAAACGCCAAAGGGGTTTTTTTTGATTTTTTGCTTAAAAAAACGCCCCATGTAATGGTACATGGGCGTTTTCAAGCGTTTTTTTTGAATTTTTTTTAAAAAAAACGCCCCATTACACAGGGTCTTAAAACCATTCCCTTTTCTCACAAAAAAAAAAAAAAAAAAAAAAAAAAAAAAAAAAAACTTTATTACTTTGAAATTTTGTTGGGTTGACGGGTTGAAATGTTTAACCCGAACCCGAGCTGTATTATTATTTGGGTTAAAGATTTCAATCGTAACCCGCACGCATGTAAATTCGGGTCAACCTGAAGCCGACCGGCCGACCTCTTTAACCCGTATTTTTAAATGAGGCATACAAGTTGACGATTTATAAGCAAGTTGTTGGGTTTTAAACGGATTATCGGTAACATGTTTAATGTTGAGTATGAGTGTGACAAGTAAAAAATATAAAGTGTTAAAAGTAACGCTATTATGACTATCATGTAAAAGAATAACGGAAAAAACAAAAAGTAAAATATAATTTTTTTTTCTAAATGGTTAAACGGGTTAACGAGTCAACCCGAACCCGATCTGTTTTTAATAGGAAAAAAAAACAGGTCGTGTTTATCGACCCAACTCTTTTTTCTTCGTGTCAGGTTTGAATCAGGTTGACGGGTCGTGTCAAGAATTGACGGCCCTACTTTTATCCACTAAATCTAATTCTAAATTTTAGAACGATGTATGTTAGATAATTAGAACCCGCACCACTTAGGCTATGGGGTGTGGGATAAAGCCCTTAGGGGCTTTATCACGCCACGTTAGCGCCACGTCAGCCAGGGGCCTTTATCACGTCTTCTCTTAACTTGCAGAGTGTGAGATAAAGTCCCCCTTCAAACTATAGCGCCCCCACCTGCAACCAATCACCCCTTGATCCTGCCAAATCTTCTTCCTTACCATGTTAGCGAAACCACCATGGTGCCCCTTCTTAAATCGGTGGGTATGGACGGTGGCCCCTCATCGACGCCATCGTTAATGAGATGGCAAGGGTGACGTCCTCCACATCCACCGGCCTTACGATACAACACCTTACAATAGTTCTGAAGCTTTTGGTTATTTTTTTGTTAATGCCTACTATTTAATCATGTATACTTTTCTATCATTTAATATTTACCATAATTTCTTTTTATTATTGCACTACGTAACGTATCATTTACAATATGTTTGATACTTTAAAAAAAAGTCCCTTTTTCGTTTCAAATATTATTTATCTATTCATTTAGTAGTTCCGTTTTTGTTTTTATTTATTCTGTTCTCATATATTTACATTTACATTTACAATACATACAAACATAAGTTTGTAATGTCGGCGGGAATAGTTGTGTTTGTTGGTTGGCCAAAAGTGGCGGCCAACTTTTGTTTTTTTTCATAAAATAGTTATTTATAGGTCCTGTCAAATTACGATTTTATCTCCTGTTTAAAATAACAATCTTGCCCCCTGCCAAATTACGATTGTATCCCCTATTTAAAATTACGATCTTGCCCCCAGTTAGAAACTAAATTTATGCTTTGCCCCCAGCTTAAATTTACGATTTTGCTTTGGTTAAAAAAATTATACTTTTGCCAACGCTACAATCCTGCCAACTTACAATTTGGTTCCCAGTTTAAAATTACAATTTCGCCACCAGATCAAAATAAAATTTTTGTTTTGCTCTCAGCTAAAAATTACGATTTTGCCCTCAATAAAAATATTACCATTTTGCCCCTAATTCAAAATAAAAAAATGGTTTTGCCCTCAGTTCAAAATATTAGTTTACATCTATTTTAAAATTACGATTTTACCCAAGATAAAAATTGCAATGTTGCCATAGTTTTTTTGGGCAAAACTATGGTAGTGTTTTATTTTACTTGGTTTACACAATTTAGCTTTTATTCGTGCTAAACAGCTGCCTAGCACTCGCTAATTGGTCCTGGCAAATTATTGTTTTGCCCCCAACTCTAAATTACACGCTTGCTATCGTTTTAGTTATTTTTTATCATAACTATCATAGTGTTTTCTTTATTTGGTTAACTCGATGCATCTTTTTTTATATCGTGTTATAAGTAGCATGTATAACTAACCGAAATAAATGCGTTCATGTTATTAAACTAATAAATATTTAGTTTAGCGCTCCGCAACGTGGGCGGCGCATAACTCTAGTTATTAATTTTATAAATATGAATATGAATTATGAATATATAAAAAATAGTTTCATATTATACATACATCTATACTATATAATAAAAGAAACCTGTTTTGAGACACTTGTCATTCTCTCATTTAATTGATTAAAATTATTAATACTAATAATAATAATAAAATAATATTTAATCTTATCTAATACAAATTCTTATTATTAATTCAATAACCTATTGTTAAACTAAAACTTCAATAGAATCTTAAATCCTAGCTAAACAAGTTTCGAAATTCATAATAATATTAATATGTTAGACTAAATATATTATTGATATATATATATATATATATAATATTATTGATATTAACTAAAATTATTATCAATAATATTAATAATAGGTTTAGAATCAAATACAAATATTCAAAAAATAAGAAGTCGTACAAAGAGTATCAAATAGACTCTGATTGACCTCATTCAACCGACATTAGAGCCGTCTTATCGAACTCTACGACATTAATTAATATGTACGAGTTGATGGGTTACATTTATATTAACTCATTTCTGTCAATATGGTATGTAAATGTCTATGTCTTTGTTTTGCATTTACAGGAAATATCTATACTATATAGTTTAAATTGTTCAACCCGTGTAACACACGGGGAACTAACCTAGTAACTATATAAATTCATAGGAAAAAAAATGTTTCATATTATACATATATCTTTTTAACTTTTTTTTAAATTATATGTATATGATCATCTAGTGAATTTGTAAGATCTCTGATTCAGCGAGAAAATATATATATATATATATATATATACATATACTCTTTTCAAGTAAAAAGGTTACATTAAATGATAAAAGCAAATATGGACCGTAAATATTAGAAGAACAATAATTAACTTTTTGTTAGGCGAAAAGCTTTCTGCCAACCCTATGTTTTCATAGTTTACAATCATAAATTCCTGTAATTATATTCTTTAGGATTGATAATTTTGTATCTATGTATGATGTACATGAGCATACTTGATACAAACTAATTTTGAGTAGAACAGTGTAAAAACCGTAAAAAAAAAAAATTAGAGTAAACTGCCATTTTAGTCCCTCAGGTTTGGTCACTTTTGTAACTTTAATCCAAAACTCAAACCTTTTAAATCTAGGTCCCTGTGGTTTCACTTTTATTGTCATTTTTGTCCAAAAATGAAACCAGCTGATATTTGTCCTTTTTCTCAGGGGCAAAATGGCCAAATATCAGTTGATTTCATTAATTTGTTTTTGCTTTGATATATAAAACGGTTACGCAACAACTTACCCACTCGTTTTTTCTCTCCCGACTCCTGTTATACTTGGTCAACATAAAACACAAATGCATTATATGGTTCTCTACTTAAAATTGATTTTGTATTAAAAACAGCTATACACGTGTATAAACAAGTATCAACTACTCTAATAATGATGTATACTTGGAAAACAAGCATACTTAATCCCTATCTTAGAATTTATAACAATATTAAACAACCTCTCATTAACAAAATTCGAAAATAATTGAACCCAGTCGAATCTTCAAAACACTAATCGAGGGGTAGGGACAAGTAACCTCTCGCCGAGGATCATAAGGTATGTTGGCTTGTTGCAATACAGCCATGAAAGCAAGGAGGGACTTGCTGGTGTATAACAAGATTTGTACCGACTGATTGTATACATTCTTGGACAGATAACATGAATAAATAAAAATGTATTTAGTATTTTATCTCCAAAATTTGAACAGTTACAATCAACAAAATATATACAAACTTACAATTTAAGAAGAAAAAAAAAGATTTAAATGCATGAAAAATACAACCTTACCTATGACCAGCTCATCTTAGTTCAACCTTCATCTGCCTTTGCACCTGATCTCAAACATTCCACTGCATCAACATTCATCCATCAAATTGTGGATTTGAAAATGAAAACTGAAATTTGCTTTTGATTAAGAAGAAGAAGAAGATATAATATACCTGATATGTGAGAGAACGTGATATGTGATTCTATAGCAATGGTTGGTCTTGATGGTAAGGTTGTCAATCAGTTGTGCCTGGAGGGTGTTGTTTTCGTAGTAAGATGTAATATAAATAAATAACAATTTTGGATAATTTATCAAACAGCAGAAACCAATTGATAAATCAGTATTATAGCAATCTGATGATTTATACCTCCTCAGCAAGATCACCGGCAACGCCTCAGACAATTTCGCAAAGATTGTTTTCAGTGAATGAATAACTGATCCAGAAAGTCATGTCTTTATATAAAAGAGGACACTGCACACAGTGTTATTTCTCAGAATATAATAATACTCTTAATCCCTTATATAACAACAATAATAATAGTAGTAATACGCAAAATAATGCATGTGTCAGTGGAAATCACACATATGTCAACTCATACCTTGGAAAATGGCTTGATTTTATCCTGAGTTGACCTTTAGGGTCAAATTAGGTTCTTCAAAGTATACTTCGACCCATTTGCTAATGTGGGTTATATTTTGTCTCTAACAGGTCAACGCAGGTCAAACCATAGAATTAGTTTAAAAGACAACTGGTCGAAATATGTCCAGAGTATATGAACATTTGGATCTCAAACCGGACGACTTGTTTCGATTTGGACGGTTCATTTGTCTTAGTTGTATATGAACATCTCGCTGCAATTATGGACCTCAAGGTCACCAATAATCACCACAAGAGCATTTCCCTTCCTTAAAATGATGAAAACGCGAATTATCTCTCACAATGATTTCCCTTTTCTCTATTGCAGATATAAACTTCGTGGCCTCATGGCAATCCCCACACACCCTTAAGTTCTTGAAAACCCTAATCGGAACCCCTCGTGGCATTTTAATCAAACCATATGCAATCGCCAGTTTCTCACTATGCCATAACAATAACTTCTCCTTTTGGTGATCACCGACATCATGTAACGCAAATTCAAGAACAGGAATATACCCAGCCACTTTCATCTTCGTCTCCAATTCGTTCAGTTTTTCATGAATCAACACCAGTTCAGGGTGGATTCTATCACCTGATCGAAACTCATGCACACGATTCATTACTTCAATCCAACTATACCCCGGATATTTAACGACTTTATTCTCTTTCATTGATCTTCTAACTTTAGATACACCGTCCCATTTCCTCATGGCTGCGTAGACGTTAGCGAGTTGAACGTAACCAGCCGCACTTGACGGGTCACCCTCAAGCAAATTTCTAGCTGCGTATTCAGCTAGCTCTAAATTCTTGTGGACCCTACAAGCACCTAAAAGGGTCCCGTATATAGCCGGGTTGGGCTTAAAAGGCATAGCTTTTATTAAATTTAAAGCCTCGACAAGCTTACCGGCTCGACCAAGAAGGTCAACCATACAAGTGAAGTGGTCGGGTTTGGGTTCGATTTTGTAGTCTCTCTGCATCGAATCAAAGTATTGAATCCCACGATTGACCAATCCAGCATGGTTGCAAGCTGATAGAACTCCTATGAAAGTGATCCAATCGGGTTTAACTTCTTTTTTCATAGTATCGAATAACAAAAGAGCTTTTTCGCCTTCACCATGTTGAGCATATCCTGAAATCATAGCGTTCCATGTGACGATATCTTTATGTAAAGTTTCACGAAACAACTTCCATGCGGTCTCCAAGTCACTGCACTTGTTGTACATACTGATTAAAGACGTATTCACCATGGTGTGTAAAGAAAGTGGAGATTTATTTATGAATTGGTGCACTTGCTTACCTAGTTTTAGCGAACAAAGATTACTACAACCCAGTAAAACACTGCTTATGGTCGATGAATTGGGCTTAACCCCGGTTTCAACCATTGTTCTAAAAAGTTTCAAACCATCTTCCGCTCGTCCATTATCCACATAACCCGACACCATCGTATTCCACGTCACAAGATTTCTCTCAGGCATTTCGTCAAACATCTTCTCCGCCAAATCAACCTTTCTAGACTTCATGTAACCCGTAACCATAGCAGTCCACGCAACCACACATTTAACAGGAGCATTCCTAAACAACTTTTCAGCAACCACTAAATCACCCGTAGCAACATACCCCGAAATCATAACATTCCACGACACATTATTTCTCTCAGGCATTTCACCAAACAGTTGACGTGCATCATCCATCATCCCATTTTGACATAAACCCGATAGCATCGTGTTCCAAGACACCGTATCTCTAACCAACATTTGGTCAAAAAAGGCCTGGGCAGCCTTGATCCCGCAGTTACACATGTAACAATTCAACATTGTGTTATAAGACACAATATCTGGTTCAGGAATTTTATCAAACAGTTGGCGGGCATCTTGAACTCTTCCTGCTGTTTTGGCATATCCTGTTAACAGTGAATTGTACGTAATAGTAGTCCTAATTGACATGTTTTTAAATACATTATATGCTAAATTAAGATCGCCTTGACGGATGTATTCGGTGATCATCCTGTTGGATGACTTTACCCCATCCAAATTATTTCCATGACAATGAATTGGGTTATGGTTTGAATTTTCATATGGGTTTTTCCACTTTGTGGTAGGGCAGAAACTAGGTTTATGATACGATGACAGTTGCAGTAGAGCATTGAGAATTGAAAATCCATAGTGGGTTGTTCTGAATTGACGGCGTTGAATCATGCTAAAGAGAGAAATAGTTATGAAGAATGGGAGTAAGGGCTGGCAATTGGGTACCTGTTAAGACACGATTAGACCTGTTTGACTGAAAAATACATCCTTTGACTTTTTTAATTTTTAAAATAATTAAAATTACAATGTTAGGATCTATCATTTATTCATATTTGTATATAAAACATAAAACTGTTTTATAAACATGAGGTAGAAAGTAGTTAAACGAGTCGTAATCATGTTTGAAACTTATGTTGTGCGCGCCGTCAGAAACCTGTTAAACCTGTTAAGACACGATTTGCCAGCCTTAACTGAATGAAAATAAAATATATTAAAGGTAAATTAATCCGAGACAAACCGAGCCGAGCTAACGAGCAAGCCAAACCGAGCCAGTTTGGCTTGTTACTAACCAAGCCGAACTCTTTCAAACCAAGTCGAACCAGCTCAGCACCATTTCAAACCAGGTCATGTCGAGCGAGCTTTTTTCTAAGGGCATGTTTGGCTAAGCTTATTATAGTTAAAAATGACTTTTGGAAAAGGACTTTTTGAAAAGGAGTTCTTTTAGATATTGATGTAAAATGACTAAAATGGACATTCTTTTAGTGTTTGGATTAGCTTATTGATGTAAAATGACTAAAATGGACATTCTTTTAGATATAAGGGGGTAAAGAAGGGGTATATTGGTAATTTGTAGTTTGAAAAGTTAAAAGCTGGCCAAGAAGTCACAATATTGTGACTTCTTGAAACCTCATTTTTCTTCTTTGTAAAAAGCCATTTCTAAAAGGACTTTTGGTTTAGCCAAACGCAAACACAACTTATTGGCTTTTTGATAAGTCAATAAGCCAATAAGTTGTTTTGAAAAGCTTAGCCAAACATGCCCATAGCCTTAAAAATTAAAGTGTGTAATATAATTTACTTATAAAGTGCGATTAAATTGCAACACAGTTAAATAGATACGCAAGCTATAGTTAGATAACCTGTCAAAATCGATAGATTGTTCATGATATGAAACACAATAAAATGTTATCATTGTTGGTTTCAATTCCAGTTCTTGCTCTTTGATACACCATGTATTTTTCATAAAACACAAATGTTAAATTTGTATGCTCAATTCAATTCTAATTTCTATTCTTGGTTTTCTGCAGTTTGGGCTGTCCCCTTTTTTATCTCTTTGGGCTGGGCTGCTGTCTTGGGCCGCTATCTAAAAGGAGGGCTGCTAGGGTTTGAGTTTGCTCTGGATATCTATTTATTGGCTGCTTGCTAAGGGTTACAACACAACACACACGACTGTTCATTGCTTTTGTTCTTGTCGAGAATCCTTCTAATTGTTTCTTCTCAAAAGGCTCTCTTGGGTTACTAAAGCTTTTATCTTTTAGTTTATATTTGCAGAGGTGTTCCTCTATAATAACCTTCTGTTACAAAAAGGCTTTGTCTAAAACTCTTGAGGTTAAACCTTTGATTGTAAGTAAGTTTCAGATTATATTAAAGAAGGATTGTTTTTTAGTTTTTTTACATGGTATCAGAGCTTGTGCTCTTGATAATCGATTTGATTTAACAAAAGAAAAAAAAAACAAAAAACAAATAATCCTCATTCGAGTAAGGTTCCTGTACACTGTTGTGATCAGGTTGTTCTTAAAGAAACGCAAAAAAACCTTTGAAATCGAATTGAGGTGTTGATTTTGTTTTCGTTTATATTGTCAGGTTTTATATTGATTTTAATATCAGTCAATTGGGTGTGGATTAATACCAACAGTAGTCTTGTGGTATTGAAAACCCAAAGATTGATTATTTATATTTAAATCAATAGACTTGAGGTGTTGGGTTTAATCCAACTCAGTTTCATTACTAAGAGTTTTTTGTTCATTCAAGACTGTGTGATCTTGGGAAGAAAAGCTAAAAGTAAGTTGGATCTGTTTGTCTCTCTCACTGTAAGTTCTCTCAAACCTTCCTGACCAGTAGCAAGTCCCTTCTCCGGTGAGCTCCTGTGACGGACAGGGGTAAACTGCCCACCGGTTGTTAATACTTGGACTACAGGCAGGGTTTTCTTGTGATATTTGCTGGCTTTCTAATCTCAGTGTTGTGGTTATCTGGTTTTTTGTTTGCTTCCGCTCTCTGTCTTAGATATCGTGTTACAGATCTTTAAAAATGAATGATAAATCAGGTGAAACTAAAAATAATACTGAGATTGTTAGTGGTAAATTTGACTTTGGTGATCCTCTTTTTTTACACGCTAGTGATACCAGTACTTTATCCATTGTTAATGTGAAACTTAAGGGTACCGAAAATTATATGGTGTGGGCTAATTCTATGGAACTTGCTCTGCGTGTTAAAAATAAAATGGGATTTGTCGATGGGTCATGTTTAAAACCTTCTGATAATGATGTTTTATCAAACCAATGGGATAGATGTAACTCTGTAGTCCTGTCTTGGATTTTAAATTCTATCTCGGACGAACTTTATTTGGGTCAGATTTACTCAAGAGTTGCATCAGAAGTGTGGCAAGAATTGAAAGAAACATATTGTAAGGTTGATGGTTCTATAATTTTTAATCTTCATCAAAAGATTTCAACTATTAGTCAAAATGGGTCTCCAATTTCAGATTATTATCACAAACTAAATTCTTTATGGAAACAATTTGATACTCTGGCATGTCTACCTACATGTACTTGTAGTGCTTCAAAAAGTGTTTCTGATTTTAATCAAAATATAAAATTAATGCAGTTTTTGATGGGTCTTGACGAGGTCTATCAACCAATTAGATCTAATCTTTTAACAAGGGACCCATTACCAACCGTAAAATCTGCTTTTGCTATTATATCTAGTGAAGAATCACATAGAACTATTCAATCTGGTAAATCTCAGCCAACTGCTTTTGCAACTAAAGTCAATGAGTATAAGAAAAAAAAACACTAAAGGTCTGTTTTTGAAATGCACACACTGCAACAAAAATGGCCATAGCGTTGACAGATGTTTTGAACTAGTAGGTTATCCATCAAACTATAAAAGAAAAGAAGCAACTCCTAAGAGTAATGGCTCCATCATAGACAAAAATGGTTCTAATGTTTCGTCTAGCTTACCATTTTCCACAGAGCAAATTTCTAAGTTGATGGCATTGATTAATGAGAAATCTTCTCCTGATGCAAATGCTAATATGTCAGGTATGAATCAAAACTGTTATAGCGAGTCAAGTAGCTTTGGTCATTGGAGTTGTTCCAATGCAGTGTTTAACTGGTTTGCTTCTAGATCTACAACTTCTAATAACCTAAAAGATGGTTGGATAATTGATTCCGGAGCAAACCAACACATGTCTCTGTCTGATAAGAATATGTATAATTGTGTGGATGTTACTCATTTGAATCTTACGGTTGGGCATCCTAACGGAACTAAAGCTAAAATAACTAAGATAGGAGATTTAAAACTTTCTCCAAATGTGATTTTAAATGATGTGTTATTTGTTCCTGAATACTCTGTTAACTTGCTTTCTGTGCACAAACTATCTAGAGATAGTAAGTTGAATTGCTTGTTTACAGAATTTAATTGTTATATTCAGGACTTAAAGCAAAAGAAAACAATGATGATTGGTAAACAGTTAGATGGTTTGTATTATTTTGAAGACAACACTCAAGGTGAACATTCATGTAATAATGTGTGTATGTCTAGTAGTGTTTCTAGAAATCTATGGCACTCTAGACTTGGTCATCCCTCAGACCAGGTTTTAAGAGTGCTAAAAGAGGATCTCGCATTTAGTGATGTGTCTGATGATCTCCCATGTGAAACGTGTCACATGGCTAAACAAACCAGATCCCCATTTCCGTTAAGCGATCATGTTTCAACAAGTTTAGGTGATCTAATTCATCTAGACTTGTGGGGACCTTTTAGAATCCAAAGCAAAGAGGGTTTTAAGTATTTTCTTACCATTGTAGATGATTTTTCTAGAGCTACTTGGCTATATTTATTAAAATATAAAGATGAAGTCTATACAAATCTTGAAAGTTTTATAAAATTGTTAAGTACTCAGTTTTCAAAAAATGTTAAATGTTTCAGATCGGATAACGGTACTGAATTTATTAATAATAAAGTAGAAGAATTGTTTAGAACAAATGGGATTGTTCATCAGACTTCGTGTGTTCACACTCCACAACAAAATGGAATTGTGGAAAGGAAACACAGACACCTCTTAAATGTTGCTAGGGCTCTCATGTTTCAATCTGGTATACCTTTAAAAATGTGGACCGAATGTGTTTTAACCGCTGCTTATCTAATAAACAGGACCCCGTCATCTGTTCTATCCGGAAAATCGCCATACGAAAAGTTATTTAATGAAAAACCTCCTCTTTTACATCTTAGAAATTTTGGTTGTTTATGCTTCTCCACTGTGTTAACTCCAGATAATAAATTTGATTATAGAGCTGTGAAATGTGTGCTAATTGGTTATTCTGAAGATAAAAAAGGCTACAAGTTAATGGATTTTGAAACTAAAGAAGTTTTCTTTTCAAGAGATGTTAAATTTTATGAAACTGTTTTTCCTCTTAAAACCAAAACGCTGGGAACCACAGTGGATCAAAATATAGGAGAATTAAACACCAAAAATTTCTTTGATTTTTGCTTTGATGTTCAAAATGAAACCTTTGAACATCAACCACCCGATGATGAGGAGAGGACAGTTGAAGGTGAAGGCAGTGGCTGTCAACCTTCTGGTAACATTGATAGTGCTGCTAGAATGGACGGATGCCCAGCAACATCTGATGAAACCAGGTCAGAGAAGACTGGTACTTCTCCTGAGGGTGATATGAATTCAACTTCTGAATTTACTAATGTTAGAAAGTCTGGTAGAACGGTAAACGTACCTAGTAAATTTAATGATTTTGTAATTGAGGGTAAGGTTAAATATGGTCTAGAAAAAACTGTAAGTTATTCAAAATTGTCTGCTGAAAATAAGTGTTTTGTGTCTGAACTAAATAAAATGTGTGAACCAACATCGTATGAAGAAGCTTGTTTGGACCCAAATTGGGTTAGGGCTATGAATGAGGAGATGGAGGCTCTAAATAGAAATAATACCTGGATTATAACAGATTTGCCTGAAAATAGAAAACCGATAGGTTGTAAATGGATATATAAAATTAAATATAGGTCAAATGGCGAGATAGAAAGGTATAAGGCTAGGCTTGTTGCAAAAGGATTCAATCAAAGGGAAGGTCTTGACTTTGATGAGACTTTTTCACCGGTTGTAAAAATGGTAACTGTTAGATGTTTAATAAGTCTTGCTGTTCAAAATTCATGGCCCTTGTACCAACTTGATGTCAATAATGCGTTCTTGTATGGTGAAATGTCTGAAGATGTGTATATGGATATTCCCGAGGGGTATGTTGAAATAGGTTCTAATAAGGTATGCAAGCTTGTTAAGTCTTTATATGGATTAAAGCAAGCACCTAGAAAATGGAACGAAAAATTAACTTCTACCTTAATTGAAATGGGATTTGAACAAAGTAAAAATGATTATTCCTTGTTCATTAAAAGTAAAAATAATGTGTTTGTTTCGTTGCTTGTTTATGTTGATGATATCGTAGTTACCGGTAATGACGAGAATGAAATAAATTTAGTCAAGACCGAGCTAAGTCAAAAATTTATGATAAAAGATCTAGGAAAGTTAAAATACTTTCTTGGCATTGAGGTTATTGAGTCTGAGTTGGGTATTTGCCTGTCTCAAAGGAAATATTGTATTGACTTGATTGATGAGTTTGGGATGTTAGGTAGTAAACCCGTCTTTAACCCTATTGAACAAAATGTAGTTGTTACAGATTTGGTCAATAGTAAGAGTTCGGACTTTGAATTAACAAATATAACTAATTATCAAAAGTTAATAGGAAAACTGATTTATCTAACCTTGACCAGACCTGATATATCTTATGCCGTACATTGTTTAAGCCAATTTATGCATAAACCTTTAAATTCTCATTTTAAAATTGCCTTAAGATTGTTGAGGTATTTGAAAAGCTCTCCAGGAAAAGGAATTCTCTTTAGTAAAAGCGATAGTTTTGAGTTGAAAGGATATGTGGACTCGGACTGGGGAAAATGTCTTTCTACCAGACGGAGTGTCACAGGGTATTATGTGTACCTCGGCAATTGTCTTGTCTCTTGGAAAAGCAAGAAACAAAACACTGTTTCCCGATCCTCGGCTGAAGCTGAATTTCGAGCCATGAATGTGGCTGGGTGTGAGATTATATATATATTGAAAATTTTGGAAGACCTTAAACTAAAACCCTCTCTTCCGGTAAAAATGTTCAGTGATAATAGTGCGGCTATTCAAATAGCTGCTAATCCTGTCTTTCATGACAGGACGAAGCACTTTGAGATTGATCTTTACTTTTTAAGAGAAAAGGTAGCAGCTGGTGTTTTTAAAATTATTAAAATTGGGACTGAACATCAACCAGCAGATTTGTTTACAAAAGGATTGAATATAACACAGCACAACTATTTATGTAAAAAACTCCAGCTGTTAGATTTATTTGGGAATTGAATTGGGAGGGGATGTTAAATTTGTATGCTCAATTCAATTCTAATTTCTATTCTTGGTTTTCTGCAGTTTGGGCTGTCCCCTTTTTTATCTCTTTGGGCTGGGCTGCTGTCTTGGGCCGCTATCTAAAAGGAGGGCTGCTAGGGTTTGAGTTTGCTCTGGATATCTATTTATTGGCTGCTTGCTAAGGGTTACAACACAACACACACGACTGTTCATTGCTTTTGTTCTTGTCGAGAATCCTTCTAATTGTTTCTTCTCAAAAGGCTCTCTTGGGTTACTAAAGCTTTTATCTTTTAGTTTATATTTGCAGAGGTGTTCCTCTATAATAACCTTCTGTTACAAAAAGGCTTTGTCTAAAACTCTTGAGGTTAAACCTTTGATTGTAAGTAAGTTTCAGATTATATTAAAGAAGGATTGTTTTTTTAGTTTTTTTACAACAAAAAAGTAAAATTGAAATATTTATGTATTATGTTTATTTACCAAGAAAAAATTTGATATAAAAAAACACATAGAAAAGAGACCAACATCCAGATCTGTAATTTAAGGTACAAAAATACCCCATTTTATTCTTCAGATCTGAATTAAAAATGTAAAAGGTACTCTTTTTGGATCAAATCACAATAAAATGATAAATGAATCATGAAACGACAGCTATAGCATGAATTCAAATTTCTTATTAAATATAAGATTTGCGAGCAGCAATCAACTGATTAAATATCATGCCCAAATCGGATTGATTGTAACAGAGAATACATACCAACAACATCTCGATATCTCTCTGAGAAACATGGAGATATTAAGGAACGGACCGAAGAAACAGATGATGCTGAATTATCCATCGTTGGATATGAGGATCTGAAACATCGGGAGAAACGGCGTAAGGAAATTAGGGTATCCATATCAAAGTTTTGTCAGGTGATTTGGAATAGAGTTAATTAGTCTTGTGGTTTATATATAATTTCGCTTTTAGGTACTAACTTCTTTTTTTAACAAGTTTAGGTTCTATGGTTTCAATTTTGTAACACCTTTGGGTACTAACACCAAAATTAGTTAATTAATGACTAAAATACCCTTGCTTTTTTTTAAGTTTATCAATGTAACACATTTGAGTACTAACACCTAATTTATTTAAGTTTAAATCAATTTTACAAAATCTATTTATTTTTTTATTTTCATTATTTTATTATATCTCTTAATTAACATAAACTCTATTTATTTTTTTTATTTTCATATTTTTATTTGTTTCTTATTTAACATTAAATTACACCAGTATTTTTTTAAATAGATTTTTTAAATAAAATCTACTAGCTATATAGTTTTATGTAAATTAAATTTTTGTTTTCAATTTTGGATTGAAATGATTGATAATAATAAATATCTTTCATGTAAAAAAATTTAAGCCCTTTTTTAACTTGTTTTTTTTGTTCATTTACATTTTACTATTTTAGAAAGATATTTAATTTACATAAAACTATATAGCTAGGTATTTTAGATAAAACTATATAGCTAGGTATTTTAGATAAAACTAAAAAAATTTAAGCCTTTTTTTAACTCGTTTTTTTTTTTTTTGTAAAATAGATATCTAATTTACATAAAACTATATAGCTAGTAGATTTTACTGGTGCAACTAGTAGATTTTATGTAAATTAAATATCTTTCTAAAATAGTAAAATGTAAATGAACAAAAAACGAGTTAAAAATGGCTTAATTTTTTTATATGAAAGATATTTATTATTATTATTATTATTATTATTATTATTATTATTATTATTATTATTATTATTATTATCAATCATATATATCCAAAATTCAAAACGAGTAAGGTTTACATTACTTAAAACTAGTAAGAAATTTAATTTACATAAAACTATATAGTTAGTAGATTTTATTTAAAAATCTATTTAAAAAAAATACTGGTGTAACAAGTAGATTTTATGTTAAATAAGAAATTTAATAAAAATATGAAAATAAAAAAAATAAATAGACTTTATGTTAATTAAGAGATATAATAAAAAGATGAAAATAAAAAAATAAATAGATTTTGTAAAATTGATTTAAACTTAAATAAAATTAGGTGTTAGTACCCAAATGTGTTATATTGATAAACTTAAAAAAATGCAAGGGTATTTTAGTCATTAATTAACTAATTTTAGTGTTAGTACCCAAAGGTGTTACAAAATTGAAACCATAGAACCTAAACCTGTTAAAATAAAAAGTTAGTACCCAAAGGCGAAATAAGGTATAAAACACAGGACTCATTTGTGTAGTTAACTCTTTGTAATATATCCTAATTGTTAATTGCAAGACTGGTCCTTAGTGTATGGTTTTTTTTTTTTAAACTGGTCCTTAGGGTATATCTAGTGTGAGGTTTTTCTATAAATATTCATGTAATATTTGTTTACTAGCTTAGAAAGCCATGTATTAAAGTATTCACATTTAGTCTCTCATTTTTACCTTATATACACTAAAAATTACAGTATTTTTTCTATTATTTTCAATTAATTAATACTTTTTAATACTTTTATCATATTATATTTTCTCTCTTTTTCATTCACAATCACTTTCAAAACATATTAAAAAATTACTAGCAGAATGCCTGTGCGATATTGCGGAAGCATTACTATACTTATTTTTTGTAGTTTTCTTACTCATATAATATTTATTGTAGCATCATTGTGATAGATATATATCAAAAGTGAAGTAATCGGGTAATCCATTTCATTGTGTTGTGCATGATTTGGTCGGTTCGGCTATATATATATATATATATATATTGTTTTTCATTAAATAATATTAATTAAATAGGTAAAAAGGCTAAAATACCCTTGAGTGACCAGATTTAACAAGAAAAGTTAACTTGGTTAGGGCCAAGGACGTAACGTGCAAGATTTTGAAACATTAAGTACAAAACTCAATTTTAAAGGTAAAGGACACCGCCTGCAATTTGGTGTATATATAAAGGACAAAACTCGTAATTTACTCTATAAAATATGAAATATATGAACTGGAAGTATGAAAGCTAGCAGTATATGAAAATATCAATGATTCGGTCCAGTTCAACTAATTTTGATTAAACAAGAGTACAAAAAAATTGATAACCGGTTTTTGGTTTATTCGGTTTTCAATTTTCAGATAATTCAGTTTTTTGTTGATTTGGGTTCGGTTTCGTTTGTTTTGGTTTGGTTTAGGTTAACAATTCAGTTATGGCTCATCGATAACCGATTTTGGTTAATAACCGATAGGTGCGTGCACGATGCAGCGGTAAACACAAACATTGCCATGGTGTGCATTGTTCGGTTGGTTAGAATATTATCCTCAACTGAAATCGAGGTCATTGATTAGTCTATTTTATTAACCAAACTGTTTTTAGTTAATGGATTTAGTTTATTCAGGTAGATTAACGGTTATTTGTTTGATTCGTCTAATTTCAATTAATAGCCAAAACCAAACTTGGGCTAAAATTTTTGTTTATAAATGCATGAAATTTAGATATAAATACATGAAATGGAGATAAATGTACATGAAATGAACGTATAAATACATAAAATGAGGGTATAAATATGAAATACATGAACTGAAGGTATAAAAACTAGAAATATATTGGTTCAATTGAGTTAATTTTGGTTAAATGAGGGTACAAGAAAATCGATAATTGATTCTGGTTAATTTAGGTTTCGGGTTAATCATTTTTTAGGTAATTCATTTTTTAGGTAATTCATTTTTGGTTGTTTTAGGTAATCATTTTTTAAAGTGTAACTATTAACATAGTTTTGTTAAAGATGAGGGATTAAAGTGTAATTTAGATGAAACGATTAAATTGACAGTATTTAATCACTTGACATTACATAGTTATTAAACATTATGGGATAATGACTAAGTACTTTGGGTTTTAATCACTTGTACATTAAGGCATCATCTACTTGTACCTTTTAATCCACACATCAATACTAAGAAGACACCTATAGAAGCGTCGACAAAAAGGAGTAGCTCTCACGGTATTTTTATACTTTTTTTAAAACATTATGTTTTATAAGATACGACAAGAATATATAAAAAGAAGAGTAAACTGCCATTTTCGTCCTTGTTGTCACACCCCCAAAATCCCACCTGCGAAGTACTACCGCTTGGAGGCGTGACTGACCAGGATCCAGCCACCAATCATACTGAACAAGCATGTAAACAGTCATAAAAGTTTAACCAATACGATTGGTGTTTCAAACAAACAAAGTTTAAGTTGCAAGCGGAAGCATAAGTCTTAAAGTTAAAACATAAGTTCAAATGGTTTCAAGTTTAACATAGTACGCAGCAATCCGTGTCCCACAACGACTCTCCTCCATGCAAGCTCCATCTGAATACCTAAGGTCCTGCAAAGCATGTAGTAACGAGTCAACAACTAGTTGAGTGAGTTCACAGTTGGGTGTTCGTTTTAGTTGTTTCGAAAACAGTTTCCTTTAACTGGCATCCTGCCGTGGGGGTTACCCCATAGTTTAAAAACGTGACTTGTTCATTCCCAGTTACTCTGGCATTCCAGCCGTGGGGGCTACCCCATGTTAGTTATCAGGCATTTCGGCCGTGGGGGCTACCCCATGTATCCACTAGACTCGTTACCATATCGACTGCTGACTGTAGTCATGTTTATGTGCCCTGAAACCATCAATGTCTATCATCATTGACGTGCCCCAGATCCATTAGTTCACGCCCGTCCTCTGCGGCACGGTGTGAGGTTTGTCAGACCTAAATAGCGCTATCTAACTAATGACCCGCTCGCCATTGGCCCGGCGATTAAGTCGATATAAAAAGGAGGGACTTCGTGATAGAGTTTTGGTCTAGTCCGAGTTATCCGTCCGTCCGGACGAGGAATCACATTCCTGAACCACTGCTGTCCTACCCGAGGAGGACGAGGAATCCACGTTCCTTAACCCCGTTCCCAACCCAGGGAATCCCATGCTTTGTAGAGGGTGTGAACTCACCTTGGTTTGCTCGACAGTTAAATCACAGAAGGGTCAATCAAGTTGCAAGTGGTCAAATATGTCCTAACATAGATACCATTAATATCAGATTCAAACCAAGCAGTGCACGTACAAGTAGCAATCACGGCATACAAGTTCTATCATGGCAGTTTAACAACAGTGCACAGTATTTTCAATTAACAGTAGCACATTTGGCCCATAAGTTCAGTCCAAATACTTAAGCCCAAAACACGTATTAAACAGTTAACACGGAAGCCCATAAGCCCGGCCCATTAACGTAGGCCCACAATTAAGCAAGCCCAATAAGCGTGGTTTCGAGTCGCAACTGGACTCGCAAGTATGGTTGCGGGTTATGATGTTTGTGTTGATCATGGATGGCTGCGAGTCGCAACCTATGTCGCAACCATGGTTTCGGCTGATCATGCTAAGGTTTCGAGTCGCAACGGGACTCGCAACCTGTGTCGCAACTGGTGGTCTCGGCTTATAATGCTGTGGTTGCGAGTCGCAACCAGGGGTTCCGACTCCCCAACAGTTGCTGATTCTGCACAGTTGTACTATCCAATGAAATTCGAATGTCATGCAACATAATATGGTACTATCCACTAAAACATGTTTTGTTGTCTAACACTAACCAAAATCGGATCAAATAGGCAGAATTCAAACATTCAAACCCCATTCAAAGCATATTCAAGTAGTTCTTCATTTATTCAAGGCACATTCATCGAGTTCTTCAACATTCATAACATAAATAATCCTTATTCAAGCAAGATTATGTACAATCATCGAAACACTTAAGCATACTCATCTAGTGGTTTCAAATCATCACATAATACCGATTTTTAGGACATTACCCGATTCTTATGCAAGCCGGTTTCATGTTCATCGACATAAGTGGTTTGAATCACATTTAAACACAAGATACTATAGTCCATCATGCAATATACTAACTGATTCTTAACATTATACATATTAGAACATCATATACATTAAGAACATCATGGAAACACTAATATCAAAACATAATAAACATCATATCGAGCTAACATCAACAATAAGCATCATAAACACTAACCGGTTGATGGGTTTCAAGTGTGTGTGTAAATCTTCCAACCGATTTCGTGTGTGAGCCGATCCAAGAGTTCAATCCGAGAATGAGGGAGTGTTTGTGAGGGAAAAGTAGGAGAGTGTGTGAGAGTGAGTTTGTATGGTTGCCCAAAGAATGGCAAAGTTGGCTAGAGGGGTGATATATATGATAGTTCAAGTGGTGCACCCTAAAGGGTTTCGGATGAGGGTTTACGGCCCAAATGGCCCAACCGGCCAAAGGCCCAAACCGGCCTAAGGGTTACTGTTCACTCGAGACCTCATGGTCTCGAGTCGGGTCCTTTGTTGTCGGTTCACTTAAAACGTACACATATATATATATATATATATATATATATATATATATATATATATATATATACAAACAAAACACATATTCACATAAAAGTTCACTTATATTAGTAACCTTAACAAGTTAACTTAGTCACGAAATGCTCAAGCATGTTACATCGAGATACAGGAAAGGTTCTAAATTTCGAGTTGTCACATCATCCCTAAGTTGAAAGAAATTTCGTCCCGAAATTTGATGGCACTCACTGAGGAAGCTAGTTAAGTTGTATGGTTTTCCCGGTTTTCCTGGGGCGTCACATCCTCCCCCCGTTGATCTGGAATTTCGTCCCGAAATTCCGTAGCTTCAGCCTCAGTAGTGGTCGTACTGTTTGCAAATAGTTGGGGATATTTTTGTTTCATCCGATCTTCGCGCTCCCAGGTGAACTCTGGGCCGCGACGTGAGTTCCAACGAACTCGAACGAGAGGTATTCTAGTGCTCTTGAGGACCTTAACATCCCGGTCCGTGATTTCGACTGGTTCTTCGACGAATTTCAACTGTTCGTCGATCGTGAGTTCCTTCAGAGGAACTACGTGGGTCTCATCTGACAGACATTTCTTCAGATTCGACACATGGAAAACGTTGTGAACTGCACCGAGTTCTGCTGGTAAGTTAAGTCTGTAGGCCACCTTGCCTATTTTCTCAATGATTTCGAAAGGTCCAATGTATCGTGGGTTAAGTTTGCCTCGTTTACCAAAACGAACCACACCCTTCCAGGGTGAAACTTTGAGTAATACCCGCTCCCCAACCTGGAGCTCAAGTGGTTTCCTGCCCTTATCGGCGTAGGCCTTCTGACGGTCACGAGCGGCCGCCATGCGTTGTCGTATTTGAGCAATCCGCTCAGTAGTGTCTACCACATGTTCTGGCCCAGTGATTTGACTATCCCCTACCTCTGCCCAACAAAGAGGTGACCGGCATTTACGTCCGTACAATGCCTCAAACGGAGCAGCTTTAATGCTAGTGTGGTAGCTGTTATTATATGAGAATTCCGCGAGTGGCAGATGCCTTTCCCAGCTGTTGCCAAAGTCGATTACACATGCACGTAGCATGTCTTCTAAGGTTTGAATAGTGCGCTCGGACTGCCCGTCCGTCTGTGGGTGATACGCTGTGCTCATATCTAGACGCGAGCCAAAGGACTTGTGCATTGCTTGCCACAGCTCTGAAGTAAAACGTGCATCTCGATCAGAGATGATAGAGGTGGGCACCCCGTGCCTCGAAATAACTTCCTTGAGGTATACCTCCGCTAGGGTGGAGAATTTATCCGTCTCCTTAATTGCCAAAAAGTGTGCGGATTTTGTGAGTCGATCCATGATCACCCAAATTGTATCGTTTCCGCGCTGGGACCTAGGTAGGCCAGTAACAAAATCCATGGAAATTTGCTCCCATTTCCATTGTGGTATCTCTGGTTGTTGGAGTAGGCCTGAGGGTTTCTGATATTCCGTCTTGACTCGCGCACAAGTCAAACACTTGCTGACGTAAGTTGCTATGTGGGCCTTCATGCTAGGCCACCAATACGTAGTTTTAATATCGTGGTACATTTTATCTGAACCAGGGTGTACCGAGTAGCGAGATTTGTGTGCTTCATCCATCACAAGTTCTCGTAAGTCGCCATAGAGTGGGACCCAGATGCGTCCTGTCACGTAGTAAGCACCGTCTTCCTTCTGCTCTAAGCGTTGTCTTGACCCGCGTAGGGCTTCGGCCCTTACGTTTTCTGGTTTCAGTGCTTCTATCTGAGCAGCTCGTATTTGCGAAGGTAGACTAGAATGGATCGTGAGTTGTAAAGCTCTTACGCGCTTAGGCGCAGTGTCCTTTCGACTGAGGGCGTCAGCCACAACATTGGCCTTGCCCGGGTGATACCTGATAGAGCATTCGTAGTCATTCAGCAGCTCGACCCATCGTCGTTGCCGCATATTCAGCTCCTTCTGCTTGAATATGTGCTCTAGGCTCCTGTGGTCGGTGTAGATTGCGCACTTGGTTCCATACAGGTAGTGCCGCCATAACTTAAGTGCGAAAACAACAGCTCCCAGCTCCAAATCGTGTGTAGTGTAGTTCTTCTCGTGAACTTTGAGTTGTCGTGAGGCGTAGGCTATGACTTTATCTCGTTGCATCAATACACAACCAAGACCTTGAATTGATGCATCACAGTAAACCACAAAATCGTCTGTGCCCTCTGGCAATGAAAGGATAGGTGCACTACAGAGTCTATCCTTTAGATGCTGAAAAGCTAACTCTTGTGCATTTCCCCAATGATAAACAACGCCTTTCTGTGTTAACAAGGTGAGAGGCTGTGCGATCTTAGAAAAATCCTTAATGAATCTCCTGTAGTAACCTGCCAATCCCAAGAATTGGCGAATTTCCTTTGGGGTACGAGGCACAGGCCAGTTCTTAATAGAGTCTACCTTGGATGGATCAACGTGAATCCCATCCTTGTTTACCACGTGGCCTAGGAAATGGACCTCACGAAGCCAGAAGTCGCATTTCGAGAACTTCGCGTAAAGCTGTTCTGTTCGAAGGAGTTCCAGAATAAGTCGTAGATGCTGTTCGTGCTCCTCTTTACTCTTAGAATAAATCAGGATGTCGTCGATGAAGACTATATCGAATTTGTCCAGATAGGGCTTGCATACTCGATTCATCAAGTCCATAAAAACTGCGGGTGCGTTCGTCAGCCCAAACGGCATGACCAAAAACTCATAGTGCCCATATCGAGTTCTAAAGGCTGTCTTAGAGACATCCTCTTCTCGAACTCTCAGCTGGTGATATCCCGATCTCAGATCAATCTTTGAGTAGTAGCTCGACCCCTGCAATTGGTCGAACAAGTCGTCAATGCGCGGTAGAGGATAACGGTTCTTCACAGTCACCTTGTTGAGTTCACGATAGTCGATACACATTCTGAAGGTACCGTCCTTCTTCTTCACAAATAGTACTGGGGCTCCCCAAGGCGATGAGCTAGGACGAATGAAACCCTTATCCAAGAGTTCTTGTAGTTGCGTGGAGAGTTCTTCCAATTCTGATGGAGCTAAACGATAAGGTGCACGGGCTATAGGCGCAGCTCCAGGAGCTAGTTCAATCTGAAACTCGACTTGGCGATGGGGTGGAAGACCAGGTAATTCCTCAGGGAATACCTCAGGATAGTCCCGTACAACTGGAAAATCTTCTAGCTTCTTCTCCTTCTCTGAGGTATCAGTAACTAGAGCCAAAATCGCAGTGTGGCCCTTTCGTAAGCACTTCTGGGCCTTAAGGAGAGAGATGATGTTCTCAACAGCACTTCTCTTGTCGCCACGAATCATGAGTGGTTCACTACCGGAACCCGGAATACGAACGATATTCTCGTTGCAAAGAATCTCTGCTCGGTGTTGGGATAACCAATCCATCCCAATGACAACGTCGAAGCTACCCAAGATGATAGGAATAAGGTCAATAGAGAAGGTCTGGTTAGCGAGAATAAGTTGGCAACCTTTGACTACGTGCGAGGCCTCCAAACTCTTACCATTAGCTAGCTCTACAGTGTGCTTGGTGTTCAGGGGTGTTGGAATACGCTTAAGCATTTGACTAACTTCTAGGGACACGTAGCTAGTATCGGCACCCGAATCAAATAAAACTATAACATAAAAGTCGTCGAGAAGGAACTTACCCGTCACCACGTTGGGATCATTCCTTGCTTCACCTTGGCCAATCACGAACACTCGCCCCCTGGCACCATTGTTGTTGTTGTGGTTCCCATTGTTGCCATTCCCCTGATTGTTGTTGTTGCTGTTGTTCTGGTTCAGTTGGGGACAATCCTTCTTGAAGTGGCCTTCAGCTCCACACTGAAAGCACCCTTTGTTGTTACCCTGTTGTTGCCGCTGGTTCTGTTGAGGTTGCTGACCATTCTGGTTGGCGGGGTATGCGCTCCTGCAATCCTTTGCAACATGACCAGGCTTGTTGCACCGATGACAGTTGCCCCTGGTGCATGGCCCACTGTGGTGTAGGTTGCAGCGATTGCATTTGGGGTGATTCCCCTTGTACCCACCATGACTTTGACCACCAGACGATTGCTGACTGGGGCTCTTGTGGTCGTCAGTCTTCCTTTGCTGAGACTGAGATTGCACAGAAGTTGAACCCTTACTTGAAGTTCCATCCCATTTCCGTTTGCTGTCATTAGAGGTACCCGAAGTAGTTGCAGCACCTATGCGCTTTGGTAACTTGTTCTGCTCCACCGCCTGATCAGTGAGACGGTGAGCCAACTGAACAACCTGCTGGATAGTAGTCAAGTTTGCTGAAGTCACATGACTTTGGATCTCTGGCACCCAGCCCTTGAGATAGAGTTCAATTCGCTTATACGGAGGGTCCACCATAGTAGGACACAACAAGGCAAGCTCATGCGATCTCTTAGTATACGCCTCAATCTCTGACCCCGTCATCTTGAGGTTGTAGAACTCGTCTTCTAACTTATGGATGTCATCGCGACTGCAGTATTCCTCCCTGATCATTTCCTTGAAAGTTTCCCATGGGGTGGCGTTGGCAGCAACCAACCCCAGCATTTGCACTTGAGCATTCCACCACGTGAGGGCCAAACCCTCGAGAGTACCAGTAGCATACTTCACCCCGCGTGCTTCAGGGCATTCACACATTTCGAACACAGACTCTAGTTTCTCAAACCAGTGTAGGAGACCTACTGCTCCTTCAGTTCCGCTAAAAGTAGTGGGTCGGCAGTCCATAAAGGTCTTAAAAGTGCACACCGGTGCCTGAGCATGTTGACCTCCCGCGTATGCAGCTGCAAGTGCTGCGGCAACTCGTTCGTTGATCAAAGCCGTCAACTGGGCTTGTGTCATGTTAACGCGTCCAGACATGATCTTCATATTAAGAGTAACACGAGTGAGAGAGGTTCGCGAAAGTACGATGGTAGGATAGAGCAAGCACGCACACGTTCAAGCAACAGTAATTATACTAATCAAGCATACCATGGGCAATGTACTATGTAACTAACAAGTAGGCAATATACACATATCATATCACCTAGAATGTCGAGCCTTGCATGTGGAGTGGAGCGTCGTTGTGGACCGTTGAGCACTATACCGGTTATAGTCTGGTTTTAACAAAAACGTTTCTCCTTTATTAAAACCTAGTTCACTATAACCAATGGCTCTGATACCAATCTGTCACACCCCCAAAATCCCACCTGCGGAGTACTACCGCTTGGAGGCGTGACTGACCAGGATCCAGCCACCAATCATACTGAACAAGCATGTAAACAGTCATAAAAGTTTAACCAATACGATTGGTGTTTCAAACAAACAAAGTTTAAGTTGCAAGCGGAAGCATAAGTCTTAAAGTTAAAACATAAGTTCAAATGGTTTCAAGTTTAACATAGTACGCAGCAATCCGTGTCCCACAACGACTCTCCTCCATGCAAGCTCCATCTGAATACCTAAGGTCCTGCAAAGCATGTAGTAACGAGTCAACAACTAGTTGAGTGAGTTCACAGTTGGGTGTTCGTTTTAGTTGTTTCGAAAACAGTTTCCTTTAACTGGCATCCTGCCGTGGGGGTTACCCCATAGTTTAAAAACGTGACTTGTTCATTCCCAGTTACTCTGGCATTCCAGCCGTGGGGGCTACCCCATGTTAGTTATCAGGCATTTCGGCCGTGGGGGCTACCCCATGTATCCACTAGACTCGTTACCATATCGACTGCTGACTGTAGTCATGTTTATGTGCCCTGAAACCATCAATGTCTATCATCATTGACGTGCCCCAGATCCATTAGTTCACGCCCGTCCTCTGCGGCACGGTGTGAGGTTTGTCAGACCTAAATAGCGCTATCTAACTAATGACCCGCTCGCCATTGGCCCGGCGATTAAGTCGATATAAAAAGGAGGGACTTCGTGATAGAGTTTTGGTCTAGTCCGAGTTATCCGTCCGTCCGGACGAGGAATCACATTCCTGAACCACTGCTGTCCTACCCGAGGAGGACGAGGAATCCACGTTCCTTAACCCCGTTCCCAACCCAGGGAATCCCATGCTTTGTAGAGGGTGTGAACTCACCTTGGTTTGCTCGGCAGTTAAATCACAGAAGGGTCAATCAAGTTGCAAGTGGTCAAATATGTCCTAACATAGATACCATTAATATCAGATTCAAACCAAGCAGTGCACGTACAAGTAGCAATCACGGCATACAAGTTCTATCATGGCAGTTTAACAACAGTGCACAGTATTTTCAATTAACAGTAGCACATTTGGCCCATAAGTTCAGTCCAACTACTTAAGCCCAAAACATGTATTAAACAGTTAACACGGAAGCCCATAAGCCCGGCCCATTAACGTAGGCCCACAATTAAGCAAGCCCAATAAGCGTGGTTTCGAGTCACAACCGGACTCGCAAGTATGGTTGCGGGTTATGCTGTTTGTGTTGATCATGGATGGCTGCGAGTCGCAACCTATGTCGCAACCATGGTTTCGGCTGATCATGCTAAGGTTTCGAGTCGCAACGGGACTCGCAACCTGTGTCGCAACTGGTG
Organism: Helianthus annuus; assembly: GCF_002127325.2. NCBI lineage: Eukaryota > Viridiplantae > Streptophyta > Magnoliopsida > Asterales > Asteraceae > Helianthus > Helianthus annuus. Next base: position 134,598,990 of record NC_035442.2, on the reverse strand, counting down.
GTCTCGGCTTATAATGCTGTGGTTGCGAGTCGCAACCAGGGGTTCCGACTCCCCAACAGTTGCTGATTCTGCACAGTTGTACTATCCAATGAAATTCGAATGTCATGCAACATAATATGGTACTATCCACTAAAACATGTTTTGTTGTCTAACACTAACCAAAATCGGATCAAATAGGCAGAATTCAAACATTCAAACCCCATTCAAAGCATATTCAAGTAGTTCTTCATTTATTCAAGGCACATTCATCGAGTTCTTCAACATTCATAACATAAATAATCCTTATTCAAGCAAGATTATGTACAATCATCGAAACACTTAAGCATACTCATCTAATGGTTTCAAATCATCACATAATACCGATTTTTAGGACATTACCCGATTCTTATGCAAGCCGGTTTCATGTTCATCGACATAAGTGGTTTGAATCACATTTAAACACAAGATACTATAGTCCATCATACAATATACTAACCGATTCTTAACATTATACATATTAGAACATCATATACATTAAGAACATCATGGAAACACTAATATCAAAACACAATAAACATCATATCGAGCTAACATCAACAATAAGCATCATAAACACTAACCGGTTGATGGGTTTCAAGTGTGTGTGTAAATCTTCCAACCGATTTCGTGTGTGAGCCGATCCAAGAGTTCAATCCGAGAATGAGGGAGTGTTTGTGAGGGAAAAGTAGGAGAGTGTGTGAGAGTGAGTTTGTATGGTTGCCCAAAGAATGGCAAAGTTGGCTAGAGGGGTGATATATATGCTAGTTCAAGTGGTGCACCCTAAAGGGTTTCGGATGAGGGTTTACGGCCCAAATGGCCCAACCGGCCAAAGGCCCAAACCGGCCTAAGGGTTACTGTTCACTCGAGACCTCATGGTCTCGAGTCGGGTCCTTTGTTCTCGGTTCACATAAAACGTACACACACATATATATATATATATATATATATATATATATATATATATATATATATATATATATATATATATATATATACAAACAAAACACATATTCACATAAAAGTTCACTTATATTAGTAACCTTAACAAGTTAACTTAGTCACGAAATGCTCAAGCATGTTACATCGAGATACAGGAAAGGTTCTAAATTTCGAGTTGTCACACCTGTGGTTTGGCCAGTTTTGCCATTTTAGTCCAAATCTCAAACTTATTACATCTGGGTCCCTGTGGTTTGCATTTTGTTGCCATTTTAGTCCAAAAGTGAAATTTGACCAGATTACCCACTTTTGACCCTGCTATTTTGTCTTCACCCTCAGGGGCATTTTGGGCATTTGTAATTATTATAACTCAAATGAATAAATAATAATGCCATTTCCAGAACAACAACAATAATGCATTGCCAGAACAACATCAACAAGCACCGCCACCTCCTCCCCCTTCTCACCACCACCCCCACCACCGGATCTGCAGCGCCACCACCACCACTCTGCCGCCACAAGCACCGCCACCTCCTCCCCCTTCTCACCACTGCGACCATCACCACCCTCTCCCCACCCCTGTGTCAACTCCATACCTCTGCCACCACCGACCCCCGCCACGACCACCTACTACTACCCAACCTCAACCACCACCACAGTTATCAAATTCCAATTCATTCAAAATCAACTTCATTATGTGTAACGTCTTAAGAAAAGAATCAAATACATACAACTCAATCAATTAACAAAAACCCTAATAATAGCTTCTTCCCTACTACAACCTCCACCACACACCGTCCAAACACACTGTTAAAATCACCCCTGCAACCACCACCATTGCACCTCCGAACAGCTTGTCAATCAACACAGCGAAGAAATCCCCATGTGTCCCCCCTCAATTTCACCTGCTTCAATCTAGGGTTTCAACCAGGACACCCCAGGATTTCCCTTTTAGAAAATGGACCTGATTCCGATTCAGGGGGATGTGAAGGTGGAGGAGGTGAGGGTGTCGGGGGTGGCGGCGGTGATGGTGGAGGCGGTGAGGGTGACGGTGGTGATGGTGGATCTTTAGTGGTGGTGGTGATTGACGGAGGTGATTCAAATCCGATTCAGGAGGAGGTGAAGGTGAAGGAGGTGAGGGTGTCGGGGGTGGCGGCGGTGATGGTGGAGGCGGTGAGGTGAGGGCGACGGTAGTGGTTGTGATTGACGGAGGTGATTCACAAGAACAGTAAATCCGATTCCGGGGGAGGTGAAGGTGGAGGAGGTGAGGGTGTCGGGGTGGCGGCGGTGATGGTGGAGGCGGTGAGGTGAGGGTGACGGTGGTGGTGGTGATTGTTTGAGAAGATGATCTTCAGTGATGGTGGGGTGGGGTTTGATCTTCAGTGATGGTGGGATGGGGTTTATATATTAATGGGGTTAATTAATATTAGGTTATAATAAACCTAAAATGCCCAAAATGCCCCTAAGGGTGAAGACAAAATAGCAGGGTCAAAAGTGGGTAATCTGGTCAAATTTCACTTTTGGATTAAAATGGCAACAAAATGCAAACCACAGGGACCCAGATGTAATAAGTTTAAGATTTGGACTAAAGTGGCAAAACTGGCCAAACCACAGGGACCAAAATGGCAGTTTACTCTAAAAAGAATTATAAGTTTGTTTATGGAGAGAAAAAGTGTTACTTTTATGTTTAGACTCAAAGATTTAAGTGTAATAAGATGGGGGCTAAAATATAATTATTATTTAAAAAACCAATTTACCCTTATTTTAGGGGTGTATTTATAAATTAAGAAGGAAATAGTTCTAACTTTTTTGGGTATCTTAAAATGTCTCTCCCTCATGCATTTTAATATAGTATAGATAATGGGTGAACGGTGTCCCCTCAAATTTACAGATGAATAGTAACATTTTATCTCTGTTCTACTCACTATCACTTACAACCACTTTTCATAAAATAAAAACATCTCTCACACAATTTGGTGGAAGGGATGTGAATGCTCTTACACGATTTAAATAAAAAAATAGATTGACTATAATTTTAATTTATAGGTGTTATATATAAACTTGTGTATTACATAGGTTAAGTATAAAAAAATGTAAACTTCTATATCATTGTTATCACACGGTTAAAATTTATAAAAATATTATAATATAATCTTATACGTTCATAACTCATGAATTTTATCATGTAAGTTGAGGTAATATATACTATAATCTTATAAAAATGTATAATAACGTTAATAAATTTAATAATATTATAATCTTATCACATGGCTGAATATATGTATTGTTAATGGTTATATCAAATGTTTAACAAATTATGATAGTATTTAATTTTTTTTCGTTTGATAAGTTTAATCGTTTTTTTATAAGATTGTGCGGAAGTGGTATATTATAAATTAAAATTATAATATTATTTGTATTATTATATAACTTCTTTGTTAAAAATATATTTTATAATACTAGGAAGTTTGACCAACATTTTAGGTGATGTGTATATATATGGTGGGATTCTAGAGTGAACACTAGTGTATTTGTGAACTGAGTGAACAAACCATGACCATTGATTTAGATCATCAAATCGTAAAATACACTAGTGTATTTTCATCATCAAATCCTAGCCATTGATTTACACTTGTGTATTGATAATCAAGAGCTATGATTAGTTCACTAGTGTTCACAATCAAGGGTGCGGTTCTAGAGTGAACAATACTTTATTTGTGAACTAAGTGCACAAATCCTGACGATTCATTTAGAAGATCTAGAGTTTTTTTTTATCAACGACAAGATTGTAATTATAATGTTATAAGTTCCCTTTAAAATAAATGACATGAGGGTATTTTTGTCATTTGTAAATTGCATTGTTTAAAAAATATAATCAAAAATCCCTAAAATCTCGCTAGTTTCCATTTATACAAGTTACACAACTATTAGTTTATACACATATGTATAGTATCGTTAGTATCAGTTTATACAAGATATACAGATGTTAGTTTCTACACAAGTGTACAATCTCTCAAACTATCAATTCATACAAAACACACGGTTATTAGTTTATACACATGTGTACAGGATTTTATACATCTGTATATTATATTCAGAAATTGTTACATATGTGTATATTAACAGCATATAGTATACTATGCATGCACACGAGCAGATTTATATAAAATTATGAAATTAATTAAACCAAACAAGTGTACACATGTGTATGAACGATTAACATACCGTATATTTTTACTTTGATTGATTGTAAACGTATATTTTTATCTCATCAAAATGAATACATACCGATAGGATGTTGTTCGATTCAATTCGATACGGTTTATAGCGATATGTTATGAGTTTATCGAAAGCAGAAAATTTTATTGTTTTCTTATTACTTTAATTGATTGTAAACGTGTATTTTTTTTCTCATAAAAATGATACATACCGGTACGAGGTTGTTCGGTTCAGTTCGATACGGTATGGTAATGATATGTTATCAGTTTATAGAAAGCAGAAACAACAAAGATAAATACGGGTACCGATACAGATGTTGTTTACTCGGTTTGGTACAATAGCGGCATGATATTTGTTTTCGAAAAAAATATATAACATAATGTTGGAATAAAATAAACATAGAATGCAAACGAACTGAACCGATATCAACTGAAAAAACTCGGTATTGATATTTGTTTCTGATCGATGTAATGTTTTTTTTCTTAATGTTTTTTTCTTTCAATTACTATAACGAGCGTTGGTATCATAACGAACCGAGCTGATACCGACTGAATTCCCGCCGCGAAGAGCTAGGGAAACTCACTAGTTATAATTAAATTAGCGGACATACCTTCAGATCATTTAATAATTAAAAATAATAAGATAACATGCATATTTTTATGGATTTTATTTTTATTAAAAATGACATTTAAACGATGACACACAAAAAGAAGTGACAAAATGTTCGGATTTTACAAACGATAACATTTTTTACGTGACACGCTTTTGAATGTCATAAAATTAGCGTGTGTGATTATATATGTCATTAAGAGTCTGTTTTCTAGTAGTGAAATCAGATTTTAATAAAAACTAACCTACACATCACACAACCACCCTACATCCCCCCTCACCCAAGTTGTCCCCCTTGGATTTTATTGAATGACTGAGTGGTTACACAGAAGGCTGGCAACGCATGCAGCATGAGAGGTGTGAGGTTCCTTTGAGCAGCGGCAGATGCAGGAATTTTTTCCAAGGGGTTCATTTTTTTAAATGTTCCAATCTCATGTGTCCAAATAAAAAAAATTCGGGTTGGTTCGACTGTTCGGGTCGGGTAACGTTCATCATATAATAAAAATACACGATACAATAATGAAAAAACATCGCTTAAAAACACGTAATATAAATGGAAGATCCAAAAAGGGATGGTGGAGTTAACAGTTTGGACTTTAAATTAATTAGCAGAATATGCTGATGGAGAACCAGAAAGAACCTTCAAAACCTGTAGCATGAGTCCAAAACATATTGATAAAAAGTGTCACACACAACCATCTCAAAAGCTCTACGGTCATTTAATTAAGATTTTAGTAATTTTTCCTATTTGAACAAATTATACAACAAAAGAACTGATCACTAAACTTGATCCCAAAAAGAAAGTAATCAATTTGACTAATAAAAAAGATGCAAATTATAACCAAATCATGCTAGTAAAAAAGATGCAAACTGTAACCTAATCATACTACGAAATAAATATTTCAAACCTCAAACATCCATTCGGTTCATGAAAACCAACAAATTCTAGACGTCTAGACGTCTAAACTAGAGTGAATTGCAAGGATTGTCCTTTATCTTTATACCCATTTGCAGGCGGTGTCCTTTATGTTTAAAATTGACGAGTTTTGTACTTTTTGTTTCAAAATCTTACACCGTATGTCCTTTAACCCTAACACAGTTAATTTTTTCTGTTAAATCATTTCACACAAGGGTAATTTAGTCTTTTTACCGATTTATTTAAGAAAGCTAATTAATAGAATATATGTATATGTGTATATAAACAACATCTGCCTCTCTCTCTCTAACCCTTCTCTCTCTCTTTCTTTCTCTGCCTCTCCTCCACCGCCAATCATGACTCCACCACCACCATCCCCACACCAGGTTCATCATCCCACAACACACATGATCACACACGCTCTGCTCATCATCCCACAACACACATGATCACACACGCTCTGCTGCTTTACTACTTCGCAAAACACCGAGGAATAGATGAGTCATTTACATGATTTCAACATCACACAATCATGACTCCACCACCATCATCCCCACACTGCCGCTGATGTGCACCTCCACCCTTCGTCACAATCAAAACGCCATACACCACCATCTCTAAGCGACCACCTAACCAGAACCACCTCATCTACGCCGCCGCTTTTATCTCCGCCGTTGATCTGACGGAACCCCAACCCCAGATTCGTGACTTACAAACAGTGTCAAGACGGCTCATGAGAAGCACGTGAAAAGAGGCTTTCTCGCAACCCCGTGAAGAAGAAGTTGTTGTCACGGTGGCCACCGTTCCCAGCCGGCGTTTACCCATAATTCTCAGATCTTCGAATCTCATCGTGTAATATTTCTCTTCAGATCCAATCGCATCAATTTGTCTTCAATTCTTTGAAATTCATGAAATCTTTATCAACAACAGGGAAGATGAAATCGAGCAAAGGACACCAGGAAGACGATTACGAAGATTACGGGACCAAAAAAGATACCAACCCATCTTCTAAAGGTATGTTTTTTATTCCCAATTTGATTGATTTTTGAAAAATTGTTGTAATTTGGGTATTGATTGAATTGGGGTTGTTGCAAAATGAAATCTGAAACAGGGTCAAAGTGAGCATGGATGTTGATAGAGGAACTATTTCTGGGGTTTAGGAGAGAGAGAGAGATGGATGAGTTTTATTGTTAGTTGTTGCTGGTGGGTTACGGTTGGGAGGTGGTGGTATTGGTAAGTGGTGGTGGTGGGCTTGATGGTGGTGGTAGATGGTTTATGGACGGTGGTGGAAGATGGTTTTAAAGCTTTTGTTTTTTTTTTTTTGAAGTTATTAACATAATTAGTCATTTTAAAGGTTAAATGACAAAAATACCCTCATGTGCAAGGCATATGATCAAATTTAACAGAAAAATTAACTGGGTTGGGGTTAAAGGACATACATTGCAAGATTTTGAAACAAAAAGTACAAAACTCGTAAATTTTAAACATAAAGGACATCGCTTGCAAATGAGTATAAAGATAAAGGACAATCCTTGCAATTCACTCTCTAAACTATAATTCCATACTTATAGTGGGGCTATTATCATATGTTTGTTCACTAACTATAATTCCATACTTTTAGATTCCATTTCCATATCCTATACCTAGACTGCTAGACGTCTAAACTGCAAAGGCAAAAAGTGATAATACCTAATTCCCCATGAATCGAACTCAGGACCTCTACCAGATCACCATGCACTTTACCAGTGGACTACTACACACATTTGGTTAAAGGTTCCCCTACAAAATAGTTAAGGGTTCCTTCAGTACTTTTTGTATGACTTTACACTATAAATTACAAATCGAACGGGTTCCTGGGAACCCCCTCTTTGGCAATAGATTCGCCCCCGCCTTTGAGAATTGAGATTAGTTTTTGTTTTGTCTTGTTTTGTTTTGTTTTGAGAACAACTAGATATTAACCCATGCCGCGCGTTGCGGCGACAACGTTACGTTTGTAACTTCGTTACACGTGATATGATGGTGACATTAACGTGTGATGCCCACGTGTTACGTGACACGTTTTTTACTTTGTTAGACATGTTACGTTAATGACATTAAAGTGGTTAGGCATATATAAAAAAATATAATGTCTCGTACGTTGCGGTGTATAGTTCTACATAATCTTATAAGGAATGGTAGGTGAACATGAGTTCTCTTTGTTTTCAGTCAAACTATTATGAAACCACACACGTTGCGGCACGTTAAACCATAAAAAATATTAACATTAACGTTCACGAAACTCTAAATATTATATTCAAAACTTTTACTTAAACTCGTCTCGCACATCAGCGAGCATCCCATAAATGAAGAAAAATCGACAAAACATAACTCTATTTTTTCCCTAACATGATACAAAACTTAGATGCCAAAACTAAATATATAAAAGTATCAATATGATTTGCATAAGTTTTTTTTAATATTAAAGGTTCATTACTCCTACTCTTTTAGATTACACCTATAAATACTAATTAGATTACACCTATAAATACTAAAGTAAACTCAAATTATGATTTGAACCTTGGTCTTTTTTTCTAAAAGGTAACAACCTCTACAACCCATATTATTCGTATGATTTAAAGAATTTTTTTTAATGAAAAGTGTTACATTAAACTACACCGATAACTAATATTTTTTTTTTCTAAAAACCGTTTGTTAGGATTTGAATGCAAATATTTTTTTTTTCAAAAAGCAAAAACCTGTACCACCGTTATGGATACATAAATGTAGATTATATAATATTACAATATTTTGGTTTCCAAGAAATTCAAGTTTCAATAACTATTAGCCTAGTGTTGTTTGAAAAAATTAATTATTAGACTTGTATCCTTTCTCTCACACAAAACACATTCTCTTTGTTATCACCTCCTCACCTGAACGTCACCGCCAATCACCACCACTACCAGAATCGTTGGGTCAACATACATACTTTTCTTGACTCTAGGTTTTCGACATCCGGTACGCAGTGGCGGACCCAGGAATTTTTTCATGGGGGTGCGGAACATTTTTAAAATTTTTAGGCCCCAAGGTATATAAATAAAAAATCGGTTCGTATCGGGTCGGTTCGGGTTGAGTCGGGTCATGTAAAACAAAAGAACTTAATTTATATAACCCACTATAACATAATGAAGACAATACGAAGCACATGTCTACTATGGTTAGTATGCGGCTATAATAGGTTGTTGGAGGTAGCTAATATCAACCAAAAACCAACCAAAATCATCAAAAATAACAAAGAAACTTACCCGTGGCTGATTACGGTGGTATGCGGCTGCTGACTGTTCACTGTTGTCGCTGTTGATGTTCTGATCGTTGGCGTGCAAGGACGATAAAGAGAGCAAGATAGAATATGTAAGGGTTTTGGGCTTGTTTATTTTATTTTAGTTTGAAATATTGTTGATTTGTTGGGTTTGTTTATTGGGCTAAGACTTAGTAGTGGGCTAGTTAAATGTATTGGGTATTTGGGTTTAGTTATTTAGGTATTAAAAGTTTTAGGTAGTATTTTTTTTTATAAAATAGGAGTTTACTAAAGAATATTTTTAAAATATAAATTGATAACACTTTTTACCTAAGGAGTGCGGATGAAACATTCCAAGAGGTGCGGACGGAAAATTCCATGGGGTGCGGACGAAAAATTCCATGGGGTGCGGACGGGATTTTCGACGGAACTTAGCACTAAATTTTTTTTTCCTGGGGGTGCGCCCGCCCACCCTGGGCTGGGCTTAGGTCCGCCCTTGCCGGCACGTCAAACCGCGGCGGAGCTAGAGCGTTTCCAGAAGTCCTCCTTCACTTCATTCGCCTGCTTCCTCTCGGTTTTTTGATGTATAAAGAGTTCACGGTAGCAGCTGTGGTGTATGATGGTAGATTGTGGTTACACAAACGCGATTCAAATCGACACCGGCAAACAGATCGTGAAGATCCAGCAACGGTGGTGGTGTAGCAACGACATTAGGTCCCGTACCAAATCTTAACACCACCGTTGCCGCTCGTCACAACAACCTGAATCTTCGGGAGAAACTGAAGTCCGTCACACCATACTTTTAGTTGACATCCACCATCTCCCTAACCCACTGGCACTAAAATAACCACCGTCCACCACCACCTGCGCCGCCTCTTCCCGGTTTTCTCCCACTTACAAACAATCAGACGACAACGGATCTTAAAATGTTGCGCGCCGTTTTCAAAACGGGCGATTATAAATGTACGACAGCGAACCAAAGGACCTAGGATAATCCTGTAACTTTGTTGTTGAAAGGGGCAACATTGTAACTTTGCTGTTTGCACCGACATTGTTCTTTAAGAATATATAAATGTAATCAAGAAGTATAGTAGTTGATCACTCTCTCAAAGTGTTGAAACAATTTGATTTTTGAAAATACTATAGAAAACGATAAGGATTTCAAACTTCTGAAACCACTCATGTTATTGTGAGTTAAAACTAAAAAAGGCATGTAACGTTATATATGTATGGAAACTTTCTCCAATAGACTTGGCCTTCAAATATGATCTTCAACATGAGTTAAAACTAAAACAAGACAAGTAACATTATAATACACCAAAATCACTATCCACCATCGTCAACCTAAACGACTTGGTAGGTATGGAATTTTCACCAATAATGATCTTCAATATGAGTTCATAGAAAGGGGATATGATGCTCAACTGATGGGAGCTACACTTTTTAAATCATACTTCCCACTAGATATGAAATTCTTTTTCCATACACTCTTAGGGGCTGTTTGTTTACCTCTTAATGAGGCTCTTAATGGTTCAGACATCTTACTGGTTCAACACTTAATGGATCAGACTGTTTGTTTCACGAGCAGATGTCTGAATGGTTCAAACATTTGCCTCTGAATGGTTAAGATTTATACAGAGTCTGAATGGTTAAGACCTCTAATCTGAATTAGTCAGACATTTGCCTTTGAACGGTTAAGCATTATACAGGCTCTTAATGGTTCAGACCTCTTACTAGTTCAGCACTTAATGGTTCAGACCTCTTACTGGTTCAGCACTTAACCATTCAGATGTTGCCAAAAAACCCCTTAGTGTGCTTATCTGCAAAAATCATCTCTTTTAACGAAATTCTCTTAAAAACTTAGTATTTGGATATGCTTTTCTTATGAATATACAAATTATAATCTATCCCAAACACTAATTTTAGACATGGTAGGTAACATAAAAGCAATAAAGAGGGAAACTACCAAGGCGTTTCTTTTCTACCCAAGCCTATTAAGTTTTTACCTTCAAAAGGTGTTAAAGTAAATTTTTTTACAAGGTCAAGCTCTACAAATGAATAGCCTTTCAAACGAAACATTTACAAGTAGGGTGGCATATGATGAGATGACCAAAATCCAAAAGGAAGAAGGAATACTTGAGGTACTAGACGAAGACATGCCTGAATTTAGAAACAATCTGAATTGCTCAAAAGTCCGAGGATCTAAAGCAGGCATTGGGATAGGACCAAAGGAAGCATTCGGATATGAAACACGCTTTTTTTTTCTTTTGTGTTGTCTTGTTAATAGGGATGACAATGGGTCGGGTTCGGATCGAGTATTGGTAATCCCATACCCATACCCGGTTGTAAAATCGTATCCCATACCCGACCCAATACCCGTTGGGTATTTGTCGGGTAATTACCCGTCGGGTACCGGGTATACCCGCGGGTATCGGGTATACCCATTAGTTTGTTAAAAGATATACATTGGGATTTCCAAATATATTTTTTACTATTATAATTATTATATAATTTTATTTATGCAACAACTATTATAAATTAAAATATACATTACATACATATAAGTTTTATATAAATCAATAATAACTTTATAATATTTATACACTTGTATGTATAAACTTCACAACATACAAAATATAAATACTATCATCAAATACATATGCTAAAAGAAAATTTATTTTTTCACATTATTAACATACTAAAATAAATCACTAATAGATAAGGGTTAATGGAAAATAAAAATATAAATTAAAAACTTCAGGTATATGATCGGGTATATAGTTCGGGTAAACGGGTATGTGGTTTTGGGTAATCGGGTCGGGTATCACCTAATCCCATACCCGTGAAATTTTTTAAAACTAATCCCATACACGGCCCAATACCCGTCGGTTATCGGGTATACCCGTCCCATTTGTGTCGGGTTTCGGGTATACCCGTCAGGCTCAGGTATTTTTACCATCCCTACTTGTTAAGCAGCAATGGACACCGAGACTTCCAATGATTTTTTTGTTTGTAATATGTACATTAATCGAAAGTAACTTTAAAGCCACACGTAGACGAGAGAGAACCATCCTTGATGAAAATAATTGAAGCACAATCAGAAAAACGACACACATAACAACAACCAAATATGAAACTCAAATCAAACTCGTTAAGTCGAACAAAGATAAACTTTTCGTCCAAACCAACTTTTCACCAAAATCCAATAATTCACTAGAGACCAATTTTTTGCCAAAGCCTATGCAATTGTCAAAGTCAAACAATTGGCCAAAACCAACTTGAAACGCCTGAAACGAGTGGATCGCAATACAGGACTTCCAACAAAAAACGACAACACCAAATACGAACTCAATAGTAGAAGCAACAAATCAAACCAACTTCGAACCACAAATCACGAACTCTTTCTTATATTCTATCAATAAATTTCTTCACTAATAAATTTCTTCACGACGATTTTGTCACCAACTGAAACTTCCAAAATAATCCTTCACAATATTCAATTCAATGAACCAATACTTAGCAATATTGTTCCACCAGAATTTCAATATTAAAACCAAAATTGTCGCCAATGATCTCTAGATCAAGTGGTGAAATTTTTGCATTTCTCTTGAGAGATGCAAGTTCAACTCTCGCTTGATGCAGAGTGAGGCATTGGTGGGCAATGATAGGAGACCCAGGGAAACCTGGGTTCGATCCTTGAGCCAAACGAGGTTTACCGGTAATTTCATCGTCGTGCATACTGGCGGGTGGGTTATCGGGTTTTCCCTGGAATTGGTGGTGGACTCAGGTTACTCTCGGAGTACTCCATTTAGTCCAGTAGATGCCCCGAAAGTGCTCGAGATTGATTCTGTTGACCGTTAAAAAAAAAGCCAAAGTTGTCGCTGCAGTTAGAATCAAACAACAAATAGCAAGGATGATGTCACCGTAGTCTTTGATTCGATTAAAACAACCGATAAATAATAAATTTAATGGTTTAAAGAATAAATACCAAAATGATGTTGGTAGAACCTTTTTTCATCAAAAGCAAAAACGCCAACGATGACGAACTTCAATACCGTAACCTCAAGAAGGTTCCAAACTCTTTCATAATTAGATCAATAAGTATGGACCACGCTCTGATACCATATTGAAAGATAATCATGTAAAGAGAAAGCTAGGTTTATTCAATAGAAAAACATTACATTCAAATATAAGAGAAATAAACATTATATAGTCGGGCTACAAGCTTACTAGCTAGTGGCCAAAGCCCACCATAAAGTTAACTATTTTATTATGCTAACAGGTTTCAGGCGACGATGGAGACAACGATGGATGTGGGGTTTAGATCTAAGCACGGTGGCGTTGGATGTGCCAGAAAATCGATGGCGGTGATGGTATTAAACAAAAAGGTGGCGGTGTCAAATAGATGAAGTATATGGCGGGATGGTGGTTGTGATTATAACCGAGGATGGTGACAGGATGGAGGTGGTGTGGGGAGATGGTGGTGACTGTTAACAAGAAAGGTGGGCGGGAAAAAGAAGGGTGGGGCCCACTTAAAGCTTTATATAGCATTGGGGTATAATATTTATTTTAAATAGACTTAACGATCAAAATTTACGGTCATCCATGACAAGGACTGTCATTATATATATTATTGACGAAGGACGATGAATAGTAAAATTTTTATAATATTATATAGCTTTTTATTATTTTTTCTATTTAATATATTATAATAGTTTATTATTATACTTACTTTTAATAACATACTTTTAATTTTTTTCCTTTTTTTAAAACCATATATTTCCTTTGCCACTTTCTTTAATAATTCTATCTTTTTCTTTTTTAGAACATTTATTAATTTATTGATTAATTTGATACTTCTTTAATAATTTACGTTTATAATTTTTTCAAAAAACTTAAGCACGTAGTTGTGCTTGATTTTTCCCTGACATTATGTTATAAGTTTTGTTAAAAACGAAGTTTTACTTAAAATAAAGTATTTATTTGGTATAATAAAACGATTTGATGATAAACTAAACCACTCTAATGGTTTGACTTTCTAAACAACATGCTTTATTTTCAAATCAAGTTTGTTTTACATTATCATTTGTTGGGTTTCGCCGCAACGCGCGACGTAAAAAAAATAACTAGTTATTATGAAAATTGAACCATAGGGCTCAAATTAGTAATAAGTTGTATACGTCTAGGGCCAAGTTTTTAATTAATGACATATGGGGATTAGGTGTGCAAAATCTACAAACCACATAGACCAACCAGACATTTAACTCTTTTTCTTTATCTTGAAGAACTGAATTGATATTGTGTTACCGACTAAATCACCGCCGCATCACATGAAAGAAAATGCGGCCTTCCACGAACCATAAGCTTACAAAGAACCTAGTTTTCATATTTCTTAAAGAGAAATTGGATTTTAATAATCCCACTTAGTGGTGGTTGGCCAATAATGATCCTACTTTCATATATTGTCACTGGCACTCCTACCTTTTAAATATTTTTTTTCTCACTGGACCTCCGTTAAAAAACTTAACTCCGTTTAGTTTTTTTTTTTTTACCGAATTTCACACTGATTTTTAAGGCTCTTGATTAGAACGAGGATACAAGTCGATTGATGTGAAACTTATCTCAAAACAATGCTTCAAACGACTTAACTTTTGTTAATTGAAAGTTTAAACGCCCGAATTGATGCACCGTTCATCTTTTCGAGGTAAATTTTACATCAATCGACTCGTATTCTCGTTCTAATCAAAAGGCTTAAACATTCGTTTGAAATTCGCAAAAAAAAATTAACGAACTTAAACTTTTTTTAATGAAGGTAAAGTAAAAAAAAATATTAAAAAAAAGGGACTGTCAATATTTGAAAGTGGATCGAGAACCACCTTTAAGATTATTAAAATGCAATTTTCCTTTTCTTAGGGTTGCAAACGAACCAAACGTTTGGCGAACAGTTCGTGAACTGTTCGGCGGGAAGTTCGTTTGTGTTCGTTTGTTTATTAAACAAACGAACACAAACAAGAAATTTCGTTTGTTTAGTTAAATGAACAAACATGAACAGATAGCGCGTTCGTTCATTTATGTTCGTGAACGTTCGGTAACATGTTTGTTTGTGTCTGATAATTCATTAGTGTTTTTAGCTTTTATATTTTATTTAAATACTTCAAGATTCCGACAAACAAAATATTTAATAAGTGTCAACATATTATATATATTGTTCATGAACGTTTGTTTGTGTTCGTTTGTTACCATTTGTGTTCATGAACGTTAGTTTGTGCTCATTTGTGTTCATCATCGTTTGTTTTCATTCGTTGCCTAAAATTAACAAACAAACACAAACGAACACGGACAAGTTCATTTCCTTAACAAACAAACACGAACATAAAGTCTGGTTCGGTAAGCGTTCATGAACAGTTCGTGAACACATATATTTCTTAACAAACAAACACGAACAAGTCGTTTGGTTCGTTTGCAGCTCTGATCACAACATATAAATTAGAGTAAACTGCAAATTTACACCCTAAGGTTAGGGGTCATTGGCATGTCTACCCCCCTAAGGAAATAATTGCAATTTTACCCCCCACTGTTTGACCTTATGTCGCACTTTTACCCCCCGACGTCAAAATGGGTAACCAGTCAACATAATAACCTGACTGTCAAAGGGTATAAATGTCATTTTGCTCTTATGTCAAGCTTATTTGATACACCACCCCCTATAAGAGTCATACCACCGCATAATTACCCCCCAACCTTCCCACCATCGACCTTACCTTCTTCTCCGGCGATCCGTGTCTCTCCGGAGACGGCGACATCTCCTCTTCCGATCATTCTATTCCTCGTCCGATCATTCTTCTCCTCGTCGGATCACAACAACCACAGCCGCTAGCTTCATTCTCAGTGGAAATGCCGATCTTTTGGATAATCCGCTATATCATCCGCCACACCAAAGGTATAACCGGCCAATGTTAGTTAATCAGTGTCAGATTTAGTCATTATCATGTTATAAAACAGGGTTTAGGGTCTGATTTGGCTCACTGTTGGTTTTTCTACAGTTGACCTGACGATGAGCTTATCAAGCTCATCTTTGGTGCTCCACCTGGTGGTCTCCGTGTTTGGGAGGCCTGTCCTCAACTTCCATCTACCACCGGAGAGTTGAGCAGATGGATGTTATTTAGCTTATGTGTAATATGTAGGTTAAATTAACTTAATCGAACCTTTTGTGTAATATGTAGGTTAACCTAACTTAACTTATTTAGCTTTTGTTGACATTATGTTTTATAAAAATTAGGAGCACACTCATGTGCATTTGCAGGTTGTAGGCATAAGTTGAACAGAGTTTGGGCATAACACACACTGGTTGTAGGTTGGTCACAGTTTGGGCATAATCATGTGCTTAATCAGTGTGCTTAATCATGTGCATTTGCAGGGTGTGCTTAATCAATGTGAATGCTTAATCAGTGTGCTTAATCATGTGTATTTACAGGGTGTGCTTAATCAGTGTGAATGAAATAGCAACACACTCATTATGTTGACATTAGCAGCATACTCAACAGTGCCATAAGTTCACATTAGCAGCACACTTATGTGCTGCAAATTGTACCGGCCATAGAACACACCCTGGTTGATCATGTATACACTCATTATGTTGACCTGGTTGATGATGTATACACTTATGTGCTGCAAATTGTGCAGCACACTCAACAGTGGCTTAATCAGATTCTGGATGTATACACTTATGTACTGCAATTATGATTCTGGATGTATACACTCATTATGTTGATATTGCAGGTATGATTGTTTTGTTCCCACTGGTTGAACAGGTATTTGCTTGTTGGTTTGAACACCTTATAGAAATAACTGATTGCATATAAATGTAAAATTGTTAGAACAGGTTCAGAATTAGTAATTTACCAGTTTTGGAGTCATTGCTTGTTAGGTTTCAGATTTTTTAACAGGTATGATTGTTACGTTTCAGATTACGTGTTCAAAGAACAGGTATTTGCTTGTTAGGTTTTAGATCAAAGAACAGGTATTTGATTTTGGCGGGAAGGGTTTTGTAAATTTCAGGGGGTAATGTTGTGTGTTAACACAAAGTACAGGGGATAATAGGAAAGGACAAATTAGTAATTTACCAGTGGGGGGTAATTGTGCGACTTAACAGGAATGTTGGGGGTAAAATGTAAGGGTAATATAGTCATTTCAACTTAGACTTAACAGTTCTGTTACCCATTTTGACGCTGGGGGGTAAAAGTGCGACATAAGGTCAAACAGTGGGGGTTAAAATTGCAATTATTTCCTTAGGGGGGTAAAATTGCAGTTTACTTAGGGTGTAAAAGTGCGACATAAGGCCAATGACCCCTAACCTCAGATTGTAAAATTGCAGTTTACTCTATAAATTATAAAAGTTGATTTAGGGTAAGGTAAACAGGGGAGGGATCGATTGATTGTTGGTGAATTGCACAGGTTGGATAATTTGGCGCCAACAGATTCCCTCATTTCACTCACACTCTCCTGCTTTATGATATCAACGGCGTCGATTGCAGATCATAAATGGAACCTACAAACAACGTATTCGTTAGGTAGGGGTAAAATCACTTCTATTTTCCTATCCTTTCGATTGTATTTTTCTTTTTGAAAAGGCTAACCAGGTTTTGTCTCTGCAAATTACATTTTTTCATCCAAATGATCTGGTTTGACATCTGAATTGACTTAATGCATGACTTCTGATCAATAATTCAGTTATTAGGTTACTTGATTTGTAAGTTCAAAGCTATAGTACATTATGATATGATTAGATACTTGCTAAACCTAGTTTTTTTTTTTTTTTTTTTTTTTTTTTTTGCATTAGATATGTTTAAAATCGACACGAAACAGAAGATTAACCAATTTGACAAGCAAAAGTTAGAAGTGGACTCGGTTTTTAGATGACTTTTGAGTACTTTATATTTCATTTGTGTTTCTTTTCACTCGTAGCACAAAATTCATAGGTTTGAATGTCTAAGATTTAAAATGTGTGACACCTTAGGCAAATTCTGCATCATTCATGGTACCATCAAAGTGTTTTGGGCGCATTGATTTTGGATAAGACGAGGACCTCACAGTTAAACGTGTTTGGGTGGGAGAGATCTAGGACAAGTTTCCACCGCAAAATCAAACCCATGAGCTCTTAATTTTGAATGTTGGAAAAATATATTATTTTAAATCATCATCGTACTCAGTAAATCCCACCAATAGCAAAGCTAAGGTAGGGTCTGAGGAGGGTAGACAACCTTACCTCTACCCGTAGGAATAGAGAGGTTGCTTCCAGTGAAACCCCCAGCTCGATAGTAGTTTTGCATCAAGCCTTGGACATAAGGCACACAACACTCAGCAATTGGGACAAAAGCTGATTAGTGCATGTACCCCCTTATCTTTCGGCTATCAACGCCACATGATGCATGATTAACCGTCCCTCGTTTTTTAGCATTATTTTCACGAAATTAGTAAAATAACGTTAAAATTAGTGCACTTTCATTATTTTAAATGAATTTGAAAAAATATTGGTTGGTCAGATATGTGACTCTTTATTTTGAATAACATGGTATCAACAAGTAGGATAAGTACATGAATGCTCTATAACTCCTGATTCGCATGTGCTTTTGTTTTTTTATTCATTACAAAAGAATCTAGTAGATATGGTTTGTAGCTTAGTCTTTTGCTGTGTCAATATAGAAACAACTTGCATCTTTTTTTGAATATATGGAGGCTAATAAATAAGTTCATAGTTACAGGTGATCTATTTAGGCAGCTCTTGTTCGATTCGGTAACTCTGAATTTTAAGAAATTTCTGGTTTTGTTTAGATGCACATGAAGAATCAAGAATATTCTGTTTGTGGTCCTTCTAGGGCGTTAAGGTTAAGTACGGAATACTATTTGTATATCCTGATTAGACAGATTAGCCTTGAATATGTGCTTAGTTCACATAATTAGATGGACTATTGAAAGATAGTGGTCCTTGACAAGTGACGAATGAGGTTGATTAACATAATCTTTCTTGGTCATTATCTGGCATCGAATGGTCGATATCATATACTTGCTAATCACGGTCATATTAATGTGATTGCTTGTCAGTTTATTTTTTTTTAAAAGTACGTTGATTTGACTGATAAACTTGACAAGTTGAGAGCGTGTAAAATGCTTCATATTTTTAAGTTTGAAACATCTATGTTTTGAACATCAATTTACATATTCTTTCCACCTAATAGAGTTGTTCGCTAGAGCAGTATACAATGTCATTATAAGCACTTTAACATGAAACGGTAACATTATATACACATGCTAAGGACCTTTGAAGATGCTGACATATTTCAAATAGTGGTAGATATTAAAACAGCTCGCGTCTTTTTTTGCCTGTACTGCTTTTGTTTTTATATTCATTACAAAGAAATCTAGCTGATGTCGTTGGTTGCGTAGTCTTTTGCTGTGTCAATGTTAAAACAGCTTGCATCTGTTTTTGAGCTTCTTTAGATATGGAGGCTACTATATAAGTTCACAGTTACCGGTGATCAATTTAGGCAGTTCTTGTTCGATTTGGTAACTCTGAATTTTCAGAAATTACTGGATTTGTTTAGATGCACATGAAGAATCAAGAATGTTCTGTTTGTGGTCCTTCCAGGGTGTCGAAAATTTATGTGGTTAATTCACATGGTTTATGAACCGTATTTTTCTAGCTAAAGTAACGTGTGTTACTGTTAATGACTATGATATAGAATGGTCAATGTCATATACTTGTATATCACAACCATATTAATGTGATTGCTTGTCAGTTTATGCTAAGTTAAAATCGGTTGATTTGACTGGTAAACTTAACTTACAGCTTGTAAAATGCTTCGTATTTCGAAGTTTGAAACATCTATGTTGTGAACACCAATTTACAGTCAATATCATATGCTTGTAAACCACAACCATATTAATGTAATTGCTTGTCGGTTTATGCTAAATAGAAATAGGTTGATTTGACGGTAAACTTAACAGCTTGTAAAATGCTTCATATTTCAAAGTCTGAAACAGGGGCGATGCTTTGAAGGGGCCGGGAGGGGCGCCCGACCCCCCGAATTTTTCGGCCAGTAGTGTTATATATGTAGTTTTTGTATAGAAATTTTTGGGTATATATGTTTTCGACCCCCGATTCTATAGAAATTTTTGGGTATATACGTTTTCGACCCCCCCGTAAAAAATTTCAAGCTTCGCCACTGGTCTGAAACATCTGTTTTGAACATCAAAGATAACATTATATGTACATGCTACGGACCTTTGAACATGCTGACATGAAAATAATTGGTAAATGGTAATATCAGTGGGTTCAACCTTCAAACTGATGACCCACATCCTCCAAACAACTGATGACCGAGCCCAGCCCAACCTTCAAACTGATGACCCACATCCTCCAATTTCTCCAACCACTAACCTAGCTGGCCCCTCTGTTGATATCAGTTCCATTATTACAGTTCCTACTTCAACCTCAAATTCTCATCCGATGATAACAAGAGCAAAGGCTGGGATTTTTAAACCAAGGTACCAAGCCGATGTAGCTTCACTCAACACATATGCTCTACATGTTACTTTGACCTCTATTACCGAACATCGTGGGTTTAAAACAGCCGCTAAAGATCCGAAATAAATGGCGGCTATGGTTGATGAAATTGAGGCTTTAAATAAAAATCACACATGGACGTTGATACCACATCCGTCTTTTTCCAATGCCGTTGAATCGAAATGGGTATTCCGTGTTAAATATCATTCGGATGGCACTATTGAGCGTTATAAAGCACGTTTAGTTGCTCAAAGTTTTACACAAATTCCAGGCTTGGATTACTCTCACACCTTTAGTCCGGTGGTTAAAGCTTCCATGGTACGTATTGTTTTATCACTCGCTGTTCTAAATAACTGGAAGTTACACCAACTTGACGTCAAGAATGCCTTCTTGAATGGTAATCTAAATGAAACAGTCTTCATGGAGCAACCTCCTGGATTCGTCAGTGCTGGGTATCCAAATCATGTTTGCAAACTATCCAAAGCACTTTATGGGCTATAAAGCAAGCTCCTCGTGCCTGGTTTCAACGACTGAGCACTTTCCTCCTATTCTATGGATTTACATGCAGTCGTGCTGACACCTCTCTTTTTGTCCTTCACAACGATTCCTGTGTCATGTATCTTCTGGTCTATGTTGACGATCTCATACTCATGGGAAATGATGAACATGCCATTCGTACTTTTATTTCGCGCATTGATCATGAGTTTGCTATCAAGGATCTTGGTGACTTGAGTTATTTTTTGGGCCTTGAAGTTGTTTACACTGATTCTGGCCTCTTTCTCACCCAGGCGAAATATGCTAAAGATATCCTTCTTCGAGCTCAGCTATATGATTCAAACCAGTTCACACCCCACTAGCTCCTCACGAATCATTCCCAGCTGCCGGTGTCCCGTATTCTGATCCAACACTTTATCGTTCTTTAGTTGGTGCATTACAATACTTGACCATTACCAGGCCCGATTTATCGTATGCTGTAAATCAGCTGTCACAATTTCTTCACAGTCCAACTGTTGATCATTTTAGAGCTGTCAAGCACCTTCTCAGATATGTCAAAGGCACTCTTTCTTTTGGTCTCACATATAGTCGTCCCCGCGACCGCTCTATTCTTGGCTACTCTGATGCATATTGGGCTCGTTGTTTGGATACACGCCGTTCAACCTATGGTTACTCTATATTTCTCGGTGGCAATCTTGTGTCTTGGAGTGCTAAAAAGCAGCCTACCGTCTCCCGGTTGAGCTGTGAATTTGAATATCGGCCTATGGCAAACACTGCTGCAGAACTTGTGTGGATCACTCATTTGTTACGTGAGTTGCATGCTTTACCACCCGATCGTCCAACTCTTTTGTGTGATAATAAAAGTGCTTTGTTCATGACTCAAAACCCAGTCTCCCACAAGCGAGCTAAACACATTGACTTGGATTATCACTTTATTCGTGAACTAGTAAGTTCCAGCAAACTTTATATACCAATCTTCAGGTGGCTGATATTTTTACCAAGTCTTCCCCGTGCTCAGTTTGAAGTTTTTCGTACAATGCTTCGTCTTGGACCGCTACCATTCCGATTGGGGGGGGGGGTGTGTTAAATAAACGATTATGTATTTATTGTAATTATATCATTCCTTTATTTTGTGTTCGACTCTCCTCAATTATAGGAGATAATTTTGTAATCATTCTTTATATATAGATCATTTATCCCTCAATCATCATTGAGGTTGATTTCAAAACGTTCACAGATAGGAATTTTTGAGTTCCATTATTAAACATATATCCAGGATTTCTTAGCAAATCAGTTTAGTATATTGTGAACAGTTATGTCATGGGCAACTTTTGGCCCAGACTCATTCAACCCGTTTGACCATTTTATAATAAAATGCGACCCAAATTGATCCGTTTTCGTATAATATAGGTTGAAGTACTATACCCTTTTAGTCATTCGTATGGAAGTCATCTATCAGTGGTCTGTGGTTTAAGTATGAAGTGAATAATTATCCTCATAGAGTCATAGTAATAGATTTCTTTATTGTTGCATACATATGGCCCGTAAGGGCATGTTGATAATAAAATACAACGCAACCTTTGACATCATGAATACATTACAGATACGATAAGCATCGATGATTCGGTAGCTGTAGCTGTAAGCTAGACCCTGGAAAAAACACATAGGGCATGCAGTACACGCTGGTAATCGTTAACTGAATTAAAGACGTATATTCTTTCTAGAAAGGACACTTGTTGGCTGTCAAAGTTCTTTCTTGAACCGAGCTCTTAGCCCATGCTCCGGAACTGGGAATGGACTATACTGTATCAAGTCTGCTGGACCCACCAGTTCCCACCTGTTGTCCAAAATCACCAACAAAAATAATATCAGCATCGTTTAATTATGACCGCTATTCCTGTATCAAGAGACTCTGTTAATTCTCAATTGATTGTTTACATGCTAACATCGTACCTATACTTTGTAAGCATATGGTGGAGTAGAACAAGCATCTCAAGCTTTGCAAGTTCATTGCCTGGACAAGCATGTATTCCGTTGCCAAACGGCAAGTATGTGTTCGGTTTTGGAGGATTCTGCAAAAAAGAAAAAAAATAATGAATCAATGAACAAAAAACTCCTTAAAAATAATTTATATTGTATGTTTTTTCGTACCTCGAATCTGAAGGGATCAAAGTTTTCAGGTTCCACAAAGAATTCTGGATTATGATGAATGTTCCTGAACAGTGGCATCACTTTCCATCCTTTCGGGATTAGATACCCTGCGGGTTTATTAACATCATTAGTCACTTATCATCACTTGGTAAATGAATTTAATCCTAAAGAAAAATCTACTTTGACCAATTGACTCACCCTCGTATTCAATGTCGGCCGTTGCTTCCCTAAAAGTAAAGGATATGATACTTGCTTTCCTCAGGCTCTCTAATATTACCTGAAGTTGATGTGCATATGATTAGTGCTTAACATGCAGCTTATGATACATACCAAAAATATTATAACTAAAGTATTTGTTTTATTAGTACTTACTCTATATGTTAATGGCATTTTTCTTGTCATTGACCAAGTCAAAGACCGGTTCTCTCCATATTCAGACTCACAAATCGCCTTCTGCTCTCCCTGCCATCAGCAGTAGAAGTTCTTCAGTACGATCATTTTATAAAACGGAGTCACAGGCACGTGTGCCTGTATGGAAAAAATGTAAAGTTCACATCAGAACCGCAGCTATAATTACTTTTACGATCTTACCTTTACAACATCTAGAAGTTTAGGATCATCATGAAGATATTTCAGTATCCATGTTAGGACACTAGCTGTTGTATCTTGAGCTGCAAACAGTACCCCAATGATATTATCCGCTATTTGATTATCGCTTAACGTGTTTCCTTTTTCGTCCTTGAAGCTCAACAAATGGCTCAAGAGATTGTTCGTTAACAGTTTTTTCTCCTTCCTTTCGTTCACAATCTCACCAAGAATCTGTTTAAGCCTCCTCCTTGCCTTCAGATATACATATAAATATATAATCATATCAATGATTAAGATTTAATTACAATTTTAAGCTATATAATACTTGAAAATTTTAAAAGGTTAATATTATTTACCATTAAAGATTTATGATATGCAGTTCCAGGTAGTTTTGTTGGGAAACAGTTGTAACCTTTTTCTAAAATGCTATAGTTCTCCCTCAGCATATCTCGATAAATCTTGTCTAACTGGCCGAAGATAGACAAAACGCCTACCTCAAACGCAAACTGTAAAAAATCCATAAATATTAGTATTATTCTTGGTTTTAAAAAGCGAGAGGCGCACAAAAGCGACGAGGTCTAAAATTGAGGCGCGAAGCGCAAAGCGCAAAAGCGGTGGGCTTTTCGTACCCGAGGCGCAAGATGTTTATATAATTTTTTTTATATATCCCATACATATCCCATAGGTTTTTAGCTTCCTTTAACGAAAATATAGCTATAAGTAAGGCTTTTATACCATTTAATTACATGTACAAGTCAAAAAACCCAAGGTACAACATTTTTATGCAGTAAAAAGCCTAAGGTACATGAGGCGCGCGCCTCAGGCCAAAAAGCCCACAAAAAACATCAAAAAATGCGCTTTTTTGTCGCTTCCTGTAATTACACAAGGCGAGAAGCAAAAAAGCCCCAAGCCCTGCGCCTTGTTGCGCCTAGGCGCGCCTAGGGCGCGCTTTTTAAAACCAAGGTATTATTCGACAAAAGCTAAACTCATCGGTAGAATAATAAGACAACATACCTTCTTCATCTCATGGAAGGTGTTAATGACTTGACCATTGGCCCATGATTCCAAGCTTGATAAGGCTATATTTTCAATATCGGGAACTAGTCTTCGTGTCGCTTCTGGAGAAAATGAGCTTTGAACTAGTTTCCTCATGCGGGCATGGTAATTTCCCGTGTGGAAAAACAGGGCCGATGGCCCGATCAAATTCTCTTTACATTTTGGGTAGGTAGGTTTAAACAGATGAGGTTGGGCCACCAGTACAAACCGAGCAGCCTCGGGGCTTGCTAGCATTACACAAGGGTATCCAAGTATTTGGGTTTTGAATATATCTCCATATCTGATCATTGTAGTACAAAAGAATGAAATTAGAATTTTTATATTTAATGCATACAAAAATGAGTAACTCATTTGCTATGAATAATAAACCTTCTCTGTTTTGAAGCGAAAAAGACGTTCGGGTCTTGCGTATACATTTGCAGAGTTTCTCCAATGCAAGGCCATCCCATTGAACCTGGGGGAAGCTTAGCTCTAGTTTTATGCAACCTCTTTTCTTTTTTGAAAAAACAATAAGAGAAAAGGGAAGATAAAAAGATTATTGAATAAAAAATAGTTGCTGAAAGCTTCATGGACAGTTGGTTTAATTCGGTTAAGAACATGTTGAATCTTGTACAAGATGTTTGCTCGACAAGATCCTATAATGTGAGGGCATAGGGGTCATGGGGTTTATATAGAGACACATGGTTCAATCTCACCACAAGAGGTGAATTATATGTATATCTTACGTATTTGCCACTCATTTTCAAATCCTCATAACTGTATACAATCAGATATATACATAGCTTTTTTATACGTACCCGATGTATCATGTAAGGTCGACCACCCTTTCTTACGTTGACATTTTATTTTTATTTTTATTTTTATTTTTTCACCTCAAAACTTGTATGTTTTAATAAGTTGACATAGCTATCAATTCTTTTGTGATAACCATGGTAATTATTGAAGTTAAAACTAGTTCATTTGACTATCATATGTCAAAACAAGAAGTCAAGAACCTATTCCGGGACGAGTAGATTTGGTTATTCAGTGTTCGTGTTGAAATAACAGTTTGCAGGTAAACAAATGGTGAAAATGAATACCATTTTTATAATTTATAGCTTTTTTTATCATTGTTTTCTTATTTTCTTTTGCTGCACTTGATTCAGGTACTAGAAATAAGAATGACTTCACTTGGGTAGATTTATGAAGCAAAGCGGCTCCCTGGGTACAAGTTAGTGATTTAAACTTCTTATCGTGTAGGGTTGGCAGGTTGAATAGTTGAACCCTAACACGACCCATGTATTTATTCATGTCAAAGACTTATAGACCTCAACCCAACATGGTCCGTTTAACTCATTCATCTAAAGTCTAAACGAGTCAAATGGGTTGGCAGATTAAACATGTAACTTTAAGCATGACGTGGTACATGCCAACCTGAATTCGACTCATTTATTTAAACGGGTTAAACATGCCACCCCGAACACTTGTTTATTACACAACAGGATGAAACCCAGATTTAGGGAAAAAACAGAACCAAATGAAGATACTTTAAGGACAAACAATAATAATATCCCAAGTATACCAAAAAGGAATCATTTTTGTTATGTTAGTTTAAAGTGGATAAAACAAACCCTTTATCTTCCCACATTGATAGTATAATATTGATCTCTATACCGTCATGGCGACCTCCTTTCGGCATGTAAATTGACATGAGAATCTAAGGTGGCCTTAATTAGGGGAACACCTATTTTTGGAAACAAAAATCTGGAATACAGCAGAAAATATGAATTTTATGTGGTTTGAAGCTAATTGCATAAAGTGCATGATACTCATGTAGGCCCCTCTAAGAATAATTGTGGGAAAGTTGTATGCTCAGGTTCTTGATATTTCAACCCAAGAGTCCATAACTCCATAAACATCGTCTAGATGGGCTCACAGACAGAGCCGGTCCTGAGAATTCAAGTGCCTCGGCCGAGCTGGAAAAAAAGGCCCTTAGAATGACAAATGGTAGTTAAGCCGTTATCAAATGATAAATGCTAGTTAATTAGCCGTTAGGACCTAACGAGTTATATAAAGAAATATCTTTTTTTGAACGACGACTAACGTTATATATCATAATAGCTAACCGATGATGATTCGTGAAGCTCTCCTAACATTTTTTTCTAAACGGCAATTAACATTATAGTAATAACTTTTTTAATGTTATATTATTTTTTAGTTTAGATAATTAGATGATTGGATATTAGGATTATCAACTATGGATCAAATTCGACACAATATAAGTTATAAGGTTTTAGATAAATTATATATGGCCCAATACATTTAGATAATTGGTACTCTTCGGAAAAACAAGTCTCAATCGGGGGTGCAGCTCGCCCACCCCCAACCCAAGGCCGGCCCTACTCATAAATGAATCGAGAGCTACATTGTACAGCCTTCCGATGCATGTTTGAGCCCCTACAACGATATCGTTTTTTGAAAATTTGGCCAAAAAAAAGATTTTGACCAGGAACCTCGATTGGAGTCTTGTTCGATGTTAGTTTAATTCTAGGATCCACTAGAAGGTTGTACACGTATATGCCGATTTCAATATCAATTCGGTACATAAACCGACCGGTGTTTACTCAGTCACATGATATACATGATATTGAGCTAGCTTTTTGGGATATCACTATCAATCAGTATGACACATGAATATGAGCCATAGTGCCAAATTATTCAGGTTGAGTTAGGACCAGTTAAGCATTTACTGTTGTCCACCACAAAATGGCACCACCTTTCGTAACTGGGAATGATTGTCACTCGTCACACCATGAATGGTTATGATATATTTCAGATTAAAACCGGCCATTAAAAGCTGCACCTTTTACATAACCTCCTTTAAATCAACCACATTAGTCGGACCAGGGCGTCAAACGAGTCGTTTTCATGTGTTGACGGGTCGAACATGGACCTAGAGATCATGTCACACAAATCTAAACACGGATTGTATATACGATGGCTGACACGTGGATCACCCGTTTAACCCAATATTTTTTTTTTGAATAATAGTATAAAATAGAAATTTAAACTCAGAAACACAAATGTCTGAAATAATTGCGCTTAAACTACAAAGCATGACTCGCATTTCTCTTTTAACTTTTGACATAAGAATACTCCCTAAAATATTTATAAACTAGCCAAATCGCAAACCCACTAAGTTGGATTTTCTCTTTTGGTTGCTTTATCGAGTGTCGCTACCATACCGATATCGTAATGAAACGAACAGACACCGACCGAATCCCCGCCGCTTAGGGGGGCACAAATTTTTGTTTAGACATAACACATGAACAATGCTAATATCTATACCTAAATACCTTTGCTTAGATCAATGAGTTTGAATACTTAGGATAAGGTTTTCGTAAATGTAAGGTGTCATGGTAAATGAAGGTAGGCTGTTGGGATGTTGTTA
Source organism: Helianthus annuus (assembly GCF_002127325.2). Lineage (NCBI taxonomy): Eukaryota > Viridiplantae > Streptophyta > Magnoliopsida > Asterales > Asteraceae > Helianthus > Helianthus annuus. The sequence goes on along the minus strand of NC_035442.2, from coordinate 134,570,735 downwards.
TCAGGAACAACATGATCTTGATTATTGAAGAGCATAAGTATCTAGAACACTATCGTGTGTTTTGTTTTGGTTGTATTTGTTGTCGGGATTTGAATGTAGTTTTCTACAAGATTTGGCACTTTATCTTGGAACCGAACCTTATCCTTGATGCAACTCTAAATTTAATATGCATAAGAAAACTATATATGTGGTTAATCACATATTGTACTTTCTGGATGTTTATTGGTATGGGATATGAACTAGGATGAGATCGGTGCCGGCATCATCATCATCATCATCATCATACTCAATAAATCCCACCAATAGCAAAGCTAAGGTAGGATCTGAGGAGGGTAAGATATAGACAACCTTACCTTTACCCCATAGGAATAGAGAGACTGCTTCCAGTGAGACCCCGACTCGATGGTAGTTTTGCATCAAGCCTTGGACACAAGGCACATAACACTCAGCAATTAAGACAAAGGCCAATTAGTGCATGTACTCCCTTGTCTTTCGGCTATCAACACCACCACATGAGGCATGATTAACCATCCCCCTATTTTAACATTATTTTCACAAAATTAGTAAAATAACGTTAAAATTAGTGCATTTTCACTTTTGCCCCCCGAGCACCAACACATATATACATTATATGCGCATACCGCAAGCGAGGCGTAAGATCGGTGCCGGCATGATACTGTAAATGAGTAAAAACACAAACCGTACACCGTACAAATTATGGGGTATGATACCAATTTGGTACCGGTAGCGCAAAAATAAATACTGGTACCAATGTTCAGACGATATCAGTTCAGGATGGTACCGGTACTTGATAAAAAAAATGTTAATCCCTAATATGAATCATGTAGTTAGCTTGCTAATGTCATTACTCATTAGGGTACTAAATTGCTTAGTAGAGTTGAATGTTCGATTTCCTATATTGTTAGTTGAATAATTGTGTTGCTAAACTAGGTTGTAAACCCGTGTACTACATGGGGTTGGGTATAAGTAATAATTACAACAAAAAAAAGTTATAATAAATAATTACATATTATAACATGTAATAATGAAAAATTACAAATGAATGTTACATTTATAATTTACAAAATTCATTAATACAAATACAAATTGCAAATCTCTAAAAGCGTTTTTGTAGGCAACACTTGATGTCCCTATTCAAAAGATAGAATCATTATTAACAATTAACATATTAAATCCATCTCTGTTTTTTACTTTGGAAAAGCCACGTATAGAACATTTGAAAACACTAATTATTTTAAAAATAAATTAACTCTATGTAGCGATTGTCCTTGAATTCTATTTATTATCATCAAAGAAACATATTGCGAAAGAAAAATGTATTCTTTGATCTCATATATGACACTTGGGCTGAGAGTGTGAAATGAAAAAGTATACATATTTATTGAATTATTAAACTGATTTTTCTTTAAGTTATATGTTTTTTATATGATCTAACATGTTATTGAATTTAATAGTAAATTTATTATTGAAGGAGGATGATATGTGGGGACTTTAAATCATAAAATTAAAATTATGGATAATAACGAAAATTAGTTTAGAGATAGTTTAGGTATGAATTAAATTTTGAAACTATATCAATTGTCATAAAGTATGATACTGAATATTTGACTTGCCAAAAATTTCGGTATTCATTATTATAAATTAAGAAAGAAATTATTTCTACATTTATAATAAGTAATATTTATATGTTATTTTTTAAAAAATAAAATATAAGTAAAAATTGTGAGGTTGAAGGAGAGAGAGTGTCACGTGACATTAATTTGAATAGTTTATTAGAAGTTAGATTAGATGTATAATTAATTATTTTATGTGATCATTGATTTTTTAACAACATTTTTATACTTAAATACCATTTAACCTTTTATTTGCAAATTTGTAATTATTTGAACCCACACCATTGTTGTTAATGACAAGTACGATACCACTAGGTCATGGTTGTGTGAATAATAATACCTTTACGAGTAATTGTTTGTATAAATGTAGCGTGATTTTCGTAACAGCCCGATAGATGGCGAAAACGTTGGGACGATACGAAATTGTTCACATGCTCATGATCAACTAAAGTTTGAATTCAAATAACAATCCAAAGAAAACAATTCTTCAAATAAGACAAATGTTCCAAATTAAAATTTAAAGCAAGTCCCAACTCCTATTTGACTTAGCACTCAAAGACTTTATGCATTATTCCCTGAAACATGTTAAGATGAAAAGAGTCAACTATAAATAGTTGGTGAGCATACATATGTTTTGCATATGAAAGATATGTTAAGCAATTAGCGTGTCAAGGTTTATCTAAAACAATCTTGTGAAAACAAACACCTTAAAATAAATGATGATGTACAATCAACCCTGGTGACTCATGCATGTTCAATTCCACGAGTTAACCAAATGTTAATGATGTTGCTTCAATCATCCTCGCTCCCCCTAGTTAAGGTCAATGGATAGGATGGGTTTGTCAGACCTATAGTGTTATAATCTACTATAGTTGGCTTGATCAAAGTTAATGATTGTATTAGCTCAATAGTTATGCACCAATGCAAGTTTAAGAGAAGATGTATAATAACAAGCAAAGAGAATAGCATGAATTTTTATAATTAAATAGTTTTAGCTGCAAGTTTCACCCCAAATAATTAAATTAGAAAAACAGGTTCTGTAAGGGGTAGGTTAAATGTACCCTCGTCTTATTACTTTTTATACCCCCTTTTCCATAAAATCATATTAAACCTTGTAATATTTACCCCACTATACAAATCATCATTTTAAAAAATATTGTTTTGTTACAAAAACAAATTCAAAAGTGTAAAAAAAAAGATTACAGACGTTTTTTAAATATTTAATATTTAATTTTTATTTAAATCATATTTTTAAAAAGTTTTCATATATTATTTCTAAAGACACTTTCTCAAATAGTATTTTGATTATTTTTTTTATTGAACATCTTTACAAATAAATAATAACATTTTTTCTTATAAAAATAATAAAAAAAGTTTTGAAATTTCTTTTTTAAAAAAAATCTATATTATGTTTTTTCCTCGTCTAGTTTGTATTTTAAAGGTCTTACTTTTATCTTTTCAATACTTTAGACGTGTTTATAATATAATTAAAAAATTTTATTTATAAAAAAGTAAAAAAAAGTTTCTTTTAAAATAGTGTTTACAGCCCTAGCACATATTAATCATTCAAACCATTTATGTAAGTGAACAAATAAACAATAGGTACTAAAATTATTTTATCAAACTATAAATTAACAATCTATATAAATTCAAATTTAATTAGTGTAAAGAGTATGTAATAAACAAGTTAAAACCAGTTTAAGACTTTGAAGAGGTATGGTCCCAAATCCTTGCCTACATGGCAAGGACCACACCATTTTTACATCCTACATGGCGCACACATCAGCAAGCGAATCCAGAAGCTTCTGGAATATGGCAAGGTGGCACCAAAGATGCTCCCTCTTACCAAAAGGACAAAACGTGTCACCATTCATCAAGCGCCATGTAGGCCTGTAACAAATCAAGGAGCAGACCGACATCAGCAGTACGACATTCCTAGCATGAGCAAATACAGGCGCGCTATGTGTACCACTACCTTGACCACAACAGAGGAGACCAAGAGGATATTCCCCTTGGTCGGACAGCTGGCGCCCTATAACAGCTGGCAACACTTCTCCTCCTTCTTCCACCATCCGGCTATAAATAGGACCCTTTATCATTCAGGTTGAATCATCTTACCCTCTATACTCTCACACTCAAGTCGTTCCAAAATAAAAAAAAACATTTTAAAATATTAAAAATAATAAATATAAGACATTTAAAATACAAACTAGACGAGAAAAAAATATAATGTAAACTTTTATCAAAAATAAAATTCAAAACTTTTTTATTATTGTTTTTATATGAAAAACGTTATTAGTAATTTGTAAAGATGTGCAATAAAAGAAAACGTAATCAAAATACTATTTGAGAAAGTGTAAAAAATATCTTAAAACTTTTAAAAAATAACGTTTTTTAAATAAACATAAAAAAATAAACAATTAAAAAATGTCTATAATATATTTTTACACTTTTGAATTTGTTTTGTAACAAAAAAGAATACTTTAAAAAAAATATGACTTGTTTAGGGGGTAAATATGACAAGTTTAAATATGATTTTATGGAAAGGGGGTATAAAAAGTAAAAGAGGATCATCCAAAAACCCTAAATCGAACCCCAAATCGGAGATCGAGGGAGCGGTTGGTGGTTGTGGTGGTAGATGAAGGCAGATGAGAGAGAGGCCGAGGAGAGAGAGACGGTGGTGGCGGTGGTTGTGGTTGTTCTTGGCAGTAGATGAGGCCGAGGAGAGAGAGGCCGAGGAGAGAGAGACGGTGGTGGTGGTGGTGTAGTGGTGACGGTGGTGTAGTGGTGACGGTGGTGGTGGGTTTGCGGTGGTGCTTGGTGGTGGTGATGAAGGCAGATCTGTGGAGGGTGTGTGTGAGAAGAGGATGGTGTGTGTGAGAAGTGGTTTATATATAATAAAAAAACAAACCCTCTTTTCCTTACAGACTGCAGACCTTTGGTCCACCTCTTCTCCTGCAGATGCCTGCAGATGTGGTCTGCAGACTGCAGACCTTTTGCATCTGAAAAAACAAACACCACCTTAGTAGCCCCCTGTAAAATCACTAGTTGTGAAGATGGCTCCACATACGTTCACCAAGTTCGGAAAAGATTCCTCCTACCTTTTCATCATATAAACATTATAATAGGTTAATTTGAAGCAAGTTAGCATGTTAACAAAACATTCCAGTTTAGATTCGATTTTTAGACCAGTTTTGTAGATTTTTTTTTTAATAAATAAAAAATGATTGAACTAAATTCTGAAACTTTTATGAGACAGTTATATATGTCCTGGTATCTTTTTGTAATTTTATTTAAACCTAACTAGGTTTTAACCCCGTGTAATACACGGGTCGAATAAATGAATTTTATATACTAAATAATAAAAGAATATATCTTTAAAAACCTCCTTTATTGCACGGGTTGAATAAATATAGTTTTATATATTAAATAATAAAAAGTTATATGTATAAGAACCATATTGTATAGGTTGAATAAATTTAATTTTATATACCAAATAAAAAAGTTATATCTTTAAAACACGTGTATTACACAGGTTGAATAATGTAATATTGTTTACAAAATAATAAAATAATACATCTTTAAAAAACCTCATTTATTACATAGGTTGAATAAATGTAAATTTCTATACTAAATAATAAAAAATATATAATTTTTTTAGTAATGAAAATAAAACTATTTCATATATTAATACAAAGTTTGGTTTTCGTGATAAATAATTTGTTTTATTTAAAAATATCTTAAATTAACAATTTAAATTTTAGAATAATATTTTAAATTTAACCTTTTATTTAAAACTTGTAAATGTAACGAAGTCTCAAAAAATTTAACCATTTATTTAAAACTTGTAAATGTAGAAATGACAAATAATATTAGTTAATTTTATTTTAAGTTTCGTAAAATCTATTTGATACCAAACTAAACAAAACGTTCAAATATATAGTTAATATCAAGAGTAAATTACGATTTTGGCCCCTGTGGTTATATCACTTTTACCCTTTTAGCAAAAAAAATGAATCTTTTAACATTTGAGCCCCCAACGTGTTTTTTTTTTCTAACCCTTTTGGCCCCTAACACTAACCACATTCATTTACTTTTAAGGGCCAAAAGGGTTAGAAAAAAAGACGTTGGGGTCCAAAAGAGTTAGAAAAATAGACGTTGAGGGCTCAGATGTTAAAAAATTTCTTTTGCGGCTAAAAGGGTAAAACTGATATAACCACAGGGGTCAAAATCTTAATTTACTCTAATAACAAATTAGATAACTAAGTTTGAATTTGAAGTAAATAGATAAATATAAAAGTAATAATTAAACTAAATAATATTTAGAAGGAGGATTATCTATAATTAATTAAAAGAGATTAAACTAAAATATTAATTATCTATAAGACATGGTCAAATATGATAACACGTGTCCCAAAATTAGTTTCTTTTATTATATAGTATAGATGTTTACATAATGTAAAAAGTCCTTGATCACCACAAGGACAAACTGGTAATTTTTCTGCAACAGTTTATGCCAAAATTCCTAAAAAAAATATATGTTTGCAGAGGGGTGTAAACGAGCCGGGCAACGAGCCCGACTAGGCTCGAGCTCGGCTCTCGAGCAAAACCCAAAGCTTGAGCTTGGCTCGAGCTATTTTGAGAACAACCTCAAACGAGCTAAAAGCTCTGCTCAAGCTTGCTTCGATATCACTTAAATGAGCCAAAGCTCGGCTCGCTGATAACAGCTCGAGCTATTTTGAGAAAAACCTCAAACGAGCTAAAAGCTCCGCTCATGCTTGCTTCGATATCGCTTAAATGAGCCAAAGCTCGGCTCGCCAATGTTATCAACATCATTATTATTATATTATATATAAAAAAATTAAATTTTGTTTTTTTGTATTTCAGGGCTCGATAACTAAAAGAGCTCTATTTTAGGGTCGAGCTCAGGCTCGTTAAGGCTCAGTTTGTTTGAGCTTTTAACCGAGCTGATCACAAGTAGCTCTCGAGCCCCTGGACTTGTTTACACCCCTATATTTACTCAATTGATGCAATGTCAGTGGGAAAACTTTTCTACTTCAATGGAGTACATTATGTAAAAAATTCAAATCCTTTTAACTTATATTGATCAAGTTATGAGTCTCATAATAGACCCAAAAAATTTGTAAGAAAAAAAATCAGTTTGACCTTCCGTCATCTAAAAACCATATAACCAGTTTAGGGTTTTCAAAAAACTTTGAAACTTTTTATACATATCTACACATCGAGTAGACTATTCTAGACACTATTTTAGACTCAAGAACCAAGTGATTTGGTGTTCATACGACTCCGTTACATTAAAAAAAATGATTTTTTGCAGTACACATTCTGATGTGCACTGTTTGTGTGTTTTACAAGTTTAACGCATTAAACGAGTATGATTTCTATAATGAACGACCAATAAATCATAAATTCTTGTTAATATATCATTATTTTAGTGAATGTATTAACATTAGGGTTTGATTCATGTATAAAATTCTGAAAGAAATAAAACCATGATTAGAGTTTACTGGGGGGTTATTCAATAATTGTTGTTGCTTGCATTTCTCCACGCGTTGTTTTGATTTCTTCCATAGATTGTTTTAGAGTTTTTTGAGAAAAAAAATAGAAAGGGAAGGTAGGTCGGAACTCGGAATTAATGAGGTGTATGGGATAAGGCTTGGATTGTTTTGGGAGTTAAAGGTGTTGTATTTTAAAAAAAACTATGAAGTTTTAATTCAATTTTTGAATTCTAGATAATCATGGGGGTGCTTGGACAAAAATTATAGATGGAATAGAGTTAGGATCGATTTAGGTGTGAAGTAGTCAGATTAGGATAGGTTTAGTTTGTTTAAATAAGAGATAATGATAGTTCTAGATGTGATTTGTGAATTTTTTTTTTTTTTTTTTTTGAAAGGAGAACTTCATTAAAAACAGCCCGTACCTGAAAATCGGGGCGCACAAACAACACAAACCAAACTACATAATTACAAATTTATACCAATCAGACCAACTAATTGTTTTAAACTTCGATTTATTCTTAAACCAAAGGAAGCCCAACGATCTGATTTCACTAACACACCACAATGACGATCCCTTTCAGCTCAGCCGTCTCTGCAGCCCAAATTCTGCTGTATCTCTAATTGAAAACGCATAAATATTAGGAATGTGACACCACCTGCTGACCTTTTGCCACACCGCAGAAGCGATACCGCACGAGATGAACAGATGGTCTGCAGACTCGTCTTCGCTGCTACACATGGTACACAAGCTCACACCCATATTAATACCTCTTCTAATTAACGCGTGCTGTCGGGATTCTGTTCATTTCCATCCCCCAAGCGAACACATTGCATTTACCCGGCACCCACCTGCACCATTCGAAAACATACCTGTTGCTAGCATCAATGTTGCTCGAGATGAGTTTTTTGATCGAGCTCACACTGAACACATTAGACCGATCGCCGGGCCATTTCCACCCATCTCTCCTGCTGGATAACAAGACCGGGAGCAGGGAATTACGTAAATCGTCCCACTCCCTCTCATCCACATCAGAATCTGGGTCGTTCCTCCACAGCCACATCCCCTCTCCATCCACCCGATCCTTAACCGAACATGTTTTGACCACCTCTAGCCAAAACAAGTTGGGAAAACATTCTTTCGGGGGGGTATCCTTCAACCAAGGGTCTAACCAAAATAAAATATCCTCTCTGTTTCCCACCATACCTTTAAAAAGACTTCTGGTCAGAGAGATCCCAGTAATGCGTTTATTTATAACTGAAACAATGTTTAGCCACACACCTCTTTGAGACTTCTTCACAGGTAGAAAAACCCACTCAGACCCACCCGAGTGAAGAGCGTCTATAATCTTAATCCACAAATTTTCTTTCTCGGTTTTGTAACGCCACCCCCATTTGCACAATAAAGCAGTATTAACGTCCAATAACTTAGAAATATCCAAACCCCCAATATTTTTAGGCGAAGCCACCCTATCCCAAGTGACCCAATGCGTTTTCCTTACCCCACACGAGCTACCCCACAAAAATTTCTTGATCATACACTCCAAGTCTTCAATGACCTTAACCAGGGCCCTATATAACGAGAAATAATAACTGGGAAGACTTTCAAGCACCTATCGGATAAGTGTCACCCTCCCACTGATAGATAACACTGAAGCCTTCTAGAGAGAGAGGCGTTTCTCGAAAATATCGTAAACCGGTCTCCAGTTAACGATCCAATTCATGTTGGCTCCTACCGTCAAACCTAAATACTCGAAAGGAAGCGTATCCGATTTGCACCCCACCACTACCGACATATCTTCAACCTCAATACTGTCGACCCCTATACCGTAGATATTAGACTTGCCTAGGTTGATTTTTAAGCCCGAGCACACATGAAAACATCTCAAAATTCTGACCACGTTGACCACATTCTCCTTACACCACTCCTCGATAATCGGCGCATCATCAGCATAGAAAAGATGCGACACTAAAGGGCCATCCTTGGGCAGCCGAACCCCTTCCATAATCTTAACCTCGCAAGCCCTGTCGAGCATACTATATAACGCTTCCATCACGATCACAAACAGAAACGGAAAGATAGGATCTCCTTGCCTCATGCCTTTATCACACTTGATCTCGAAGGATGGGGAGCCATTAACTAACACCAATGCCCGGGCCGAGGATAGGATACCGGCAATCTAACTACACCACTTATCTTGAAACCCCATCTGCCGAAGAACACTCACCACAAAGTTCCAATTAATGTTATCATATGCTTTTTCGAAATCTATTTTCAGAAAAAAAGGCCTTCTTTTTACGACTTTTGAGCCAAGATAAAACTTCGTTAATGATTAATGGCCCATCAAGCATGTATTTTCCGCTTAAGAAGGCCGATTGAGAAACCGAATAACTGAACCGATAACCTTCTTGAGTCTGTTTGCAAGGATTTTGGAAACCACTTTATTTATCACCCCAATCAAACTGATAGGCCTGAAGTCGTTCAGACTAGTCGGATATCTTTTTTTTGGGGATAAGGGTGATAAACAAGGACCCACAACATGTATGAATGGTGCCAGTATCGAAGAAGGATGCCATAATATCGACAAAGTCCTCCTCGAAAACCCCCCAAAACTGTTTGAAAAACCGAAAATTCATACCGTCTGGGCACGGGGCCCGGTCACCTCCGCATTCAAAAACCGATGCCTTGATCTCTTCTCTTGAAAACCGAACTTCTAACCTTGCAGCTTCCTTGACCGTAAGCTTCTTGAAGTTAGGGCAGTTAAGAGGCAGACGATTCTCACAATCTTCCACTAGCTTGCTTCTGAAAAATTTATAAACTTCTTTCTTGATCAAAGATGGTTTTGTGACCCACCTGCCTTCCACCTCCAAACCATGAATAGCATTGCTAGCCTTCCTGTAGTTAACCATGGAATGAAAAAAACTTAGAGTTCTCGTCCCCATCCTTGACCTATTTAACTCGGGATCGTTGCTTGAGATCCTACGATTTAGACATTTCAGCCTCGAGAATGACTTTCTTATTTTCTGAGAAGACCCACTCCTCCTCTTCGGTAAGATCCCTCCTCTCAAGTAAAGCTTCCATTTCCTCCAACCTGAAACCAATTCTCCCTCCTTCCGAATCATATCATCCCTCCAAGATTTCAGTCTATTTCTAATGGACCGAGCTTCCTGATAAACAGGAGGCTCTCTAGAATTGACAAAACTGTTGCACGCCTCAATAACCGCTTCCTCATACCCTTCCTTACCAATCCAAGAGTTGAATACACGAAATGGACGAGCACCGAAGTTAGAAGACTTAGATATCAGAATAATCGTACTGTGGTCAGACCACAACCTCGGGAGCACATGAAAACAGGCTTCCAGCTACGAATTGAAAAACTCCCAATTGACTAGGAATTTGTCCAATTTGCTCTTCTTCTTTCCGTTATTAGAACAGTAAGTAAACTATCTACCATTAATGGGGTACTCGAGCAAACATGAATAAAAAATGAACGAATTGAAATTATTAGCACAGGTCTGTTTAAAGGCGCAATTTCTCCTCTTTTCCCGAAACAGGACCGCATTAATGTCCCCAGTAACCACCCAAAACCCGTCATTATTGTTAATGACCGAGGTAAAAGCCTCCCACAAATCCTTTTTTGCTAGAACCCCTTTGGGGGCATATACGTTAAGAATATTTACCCCCTTGTCGACACCAACCAACCTTCCCCTGACATGCAGGAAATTCCTCTCCTTAGTCGCCCCTGTCTGATGAAACACCGAATCGTTCCACAAGCATAACAAACCCCCTGACTGGCCGGAAGGATTTACACTCTCCACACCGAAATTTCTGTTACCCCAGTACCTAACCAAATCTGGCGCAGACACATCTCCCTGCTTTTGATTCTTGAAAAGCTATAAAATCGATGCCAAATTTAGACTTGAGGCTCCTAATCCACCCTGGCTTGATGTCACCCCCAATGCCTCTAATATTAGCCGACATGATATTCATGGAAGAACCTCATTGTTGCCTTTAACAAAGAAAGAGTTCCTGATGAGATCGATATGGTCGTTGAGAGTAACGCCAACACCCGATCCGACCGCTATCGTGTTCTCCACTTCCTTCTCAATATTATCTCTAAAATCTTTCTCACTTTCTCCTTCGGTTTCCCCTGCCTTGGTGCCGATAACCTGGGTTTCTACTACTTTGCTCGAGCTTGAGTGCTCAGAAGTTGCCCTAATGTTTAAATCAAAAGAACCAACATCCCCGTCTCTAGTGTCCTTATCCACCCCTCTAACATTATTTACCTCGAGGCCAAAGCCAACATGTCCATCCAGTCTGAAACTGAAGTTAGAAGGCTCATCCCTTTGCACCCCTAGATCTTTTCTTGGGCCTCTGATCCAGAGAAGGGGATATGTTTTTGGACTGGGCCTAACTCCTGTGAATTATAGAGACCATTTTGGTCCGTTTAGAGGCCCGTCTTCCCTTATCCTCATAATTAAAGAAGTACATAGAGTTGTGGTCCCCACCCCCAATATCCTCCGTAGCGGGGTCCATTAAAGAATGTTCCAGTGGATTTGAATCCAACTTCCCAGACGACTTTTCATCACCCACCTCGTCACCTGGGCCACTTCCTCTCTCCTCATGCATGGCGTCATTGAATGAATGTGGGCACTGTTCCTCTTCCTCCGATGACTCCACCTCGGACGAAGAGTCTCCGGCCAAATTTCCTTCTTCCTCTTCGCCTGAGATATCTACCGGCTGCAGGCATTCCGGAACCCAATCATCCACCTCCTCGGAAACCCATACATTAAAACTTTTCCTTTTCCATACCAACGTGACCTCATTGTTATTTCTATTCCCATCTCCAATGAGCACTCCAACTCGATTCACCGACAAGTCCTCGATCTCCGGATTCAGCCCGACGACGTGTATTACATTACCGAATTCCTGGCCTATCCTTCTGAAAACTTCCTCTTCAACAAGGTTAAGCGGAACCCCTAATACTTTAAGCCATGCAATTCTGTCATATGGTAGCGACTGGCCCTGCCACATATCCAACTGCCCAAACCAGTCTTTCCACTCGTCATGTTTGCACAAAAAGACACTCGCCTCTTCGGTGTTCCGGAAATTGAGCAGCACTGTCAGACCACCAATGTAGTGAATAGAGCTCAGAGACACTCCTAAATTAGAAAAAAACTTCCTCTTGGAGATCATGACCTCCAGCCTGATAGCCCTACCCACCAACGCCTTCCCATACAAATCACTGAAAGCATTGGTCTCCGATGGAATCACCAAAACCTTCTTCGGCTTCCTATCCGACCCCTTCCACCTTCACCACATGTCCCTTTCATGAGAGTATCCTTGTAGGACACATCGCTTCTCCAGGCCTGACACCTCACCTGCCCCATAGAAGAGGTTTGATGATGTGGTCTCGCTCCTGACGGTTTCTTCTTCGTAGCAGCCACACTAGCAAGATATTCAGCGTTTTCGGCAGCGAACCTATCGATGTTGATCTTTAACTTATTGCCTTCCATCTTCACATTAAGCAAGTTCCGTTCCAAGTCTGCCTTGTCCCTCACATCTTTAAAACTGACAAAACCAAATCTGTTACCCTCCTTATCCGTCTTCCTAGCGATGTAAGACCCTACAATCTCCCCAAACACACCTAAGAACGTTGACAATTCCCATGGGGTACACCCGGTTGGAGGCTCGAAACATAGAACTTGGTGATACTCCTTCCCTGGACTCACTTGTTACCTTGGCCTTCTTCGTCGTTAATAGCTGCTGGACTTTTCCCCTCCCTCCGATGACCGGAGGTCTCCTGCCTCCCGTGGTCCCTGGGTCTTCTCTTCATTGCTACAGAAAACGTGTATCACTTAAATCACCGATATGTTTAGATGTGATTTGAGGATACTTATGGGATTTTAATGAAAAAATGGATTTATATAATAATATATACTAGGGTCGTTATTACTCGCGTGTTGCGCATGGAGGCGATTGGAATTTAGAACGTGTAGCACACCATGAAAACCCATAACGTGTTCGTTAAAAAACTATTTAGGGGTAGAAAAGTAACGAAAAAACTAAACTAAAAAAAACCTTCGCCACACTCGTTATAGCAAAGAAAAAGAAAAGTTAAAAAAATATGTCTAAAACGGTATTAACATGTTCGTTAAAAATCTATTTAGGGGTAGAAAAGTAATTTGGTTAAAATAAAAGAAAACACATACAATGATTAAACTACATGGATTACAAATAAAAGTTTACAAAAAATGACAAAATAGACTAAAGAACGAAAAAGTTACCATTCATCTTCTCTTAATTTATATAGAGATAATTTTTAAAAATTATTTATATTAATATTAAATTCATGTTTAGTAATGAATTAAATATTAAATTTAATTAATTTAGCTTTAAAAGTGCTAAAAGTGGTGATTCTGTTAAATATGTAACAGTTTTGTTGGTTTTTCAACTAGGCTTTCCAACTAAGGAAGTATTTGGTATTTCTTAATTTAGTTTACTACAAAAATTAAATATTGGTGTATTTGTAGTTTAATGTGATTAATAGTAGTTATGGTCGTTGGTTGTCGATTGTGTTACATGAGTAACAATTGTTGTCGGTTTTGAAATCAAAGCTTCTGTTTATGGAAATATTCATTGTTTTTTAGTTTATTTAACTACTAGTAGCATAAGTTAATATGTTTGAGGTTTGTTGATAGTGATTTCCATATTTGGACAATTACCAGTCATTCAATTCACTAATGCTTATCGATTCTTGTACGTTTCTATAAATAACATGGTTTGTCTAGGTTTTATATCAAGACTCCTACAAAATATAGTAAGTTCACCTATCATAGGGCTATGTTCACCCAATATAAGCCTAGTTAAGCTATCACGCTAATAGTGAAGCTATAGTTAAACAGATTTTGACCTGGTTAAGTGACGGATGTCACAATTATACAGATATGCAACTTTTTAAGGATCTGAAACAACACCATTTTAATGGCATTTACAAAATTGCCAATATGTTTCCTTTTTTTCATCCATGGATGAATCGAGATCGAGCAAGTTTGTATAATTCTCACGTTTTTTTTTTTTACTTCTTACGTACAATGCCTTCGGTATGTATCCACATTTTAAACTTCAAATCTCAAAACTAAAATGACGACATTCAAGTATGCATGGCAAGGCTAGAACAAGTTCAAGTATAAATAACTTCTAGGTCAAAACAAGCCTATTTAAAATGACATCACTTTGGTTCAGGTAAAATTTAGTTCGAACTAACTTTAGATTGTTTTACAAAAAATTATCAAGCTAGGTTCACCTACTATATATATTTTTTTATGGCGCCTAGCGCCTAGTGACGACATGTATTGGTGGATACACTATTAGAGGAGGTGGCAACGATGGTATGGAGGCTTCATTGATGCCGGTCATGATCACAACGGTGGTGCTGATAGTCATGTAAGAGAAGAAGAAGAAGAAGAAGGCGAAGGTGGTGCCAATGTCGTGGTGGTGAAGATGGTGTTTGTGGTGGCGGCGACGATAGTTGTTGCAGTGATGGCGGATGGGTTGTGATGGTGTTGATAGGGGTTGTGCCTGCGGCATCGGTGGCCCAATGTTCAGAGATGGAGTCGACAATCAAAACTTTGTATGGAAATCTAATTCTAGCAATCAAAACTAGGCCCCAAAATAACCCCTATAGCAACACGTACAATCCGGGATGAAGAAATCACCCAAACTTTGTATGGAAATCTAATTCTAGTAATCAAAACCCACTCGGATATGCTCAGCGTGCTCCCGCGCCACAGCAGCCTCAGGGGCAATTTTTTCAGCCTCAAGGGCAATCTTTTCAGTCTCAATGGCAATCCTTTCAACCACGTTACCATACTCAGGGCTCCGAAAGCAATTCCCAGCCACACGCCTCTCAAAATAATTCAAAACTAGAGGAAATGATAGCGCAACTATTAAACAACTCCAATAGTGCCACTCAGATAGTTGAAAAACGATACCAACAACATGAGGAGCGTTTCATGGCGCAGGAAGGGGAGATGCGGAGTCAGAAGGCTTCAATACAAACCATTGAGAATTAAGTCGGCCAATTGGCCAAGATGTTGTCTGAAAGACCTCAGGGCGGTCTTCCAGGTAACACAGAACGAAACCCAAGAGGGCATGTTAATGTCGTGATGATGAGGAGTGGTCAAACCACGGGACCTGACATATCGGACTCACCACCGATCACTGAGACGGTCCATACTGACGCTTCAGACGAGGTGCACGCTAGGCGAGGCCCAACAAGTACAGCATAGCTCCAGGAGCCAGTTGCAGATTACACTCCTCCAATTCCATATCCAAGAAAACTGAAGAAGCAGAAGAACGAAGAACAACATGGTAAGTTTGTTGAAATGTTTAAACAATTACATATAAAATACCATTTGTTGAGGCGTTGGCTCAAATGCATAAATACACGAAGTTCTTGAAAGACATCCTCACAAACAAGCAAAAACTCAAAAGCTTGTCTTGTGTGTTGATGAATGAAAACTGTTCAGCTCTTCTCCAAAATCGTCTACCTGAAAAGATGGGAGATCCGGGCAGTTTTACTCTTCCCTGCCTCATTGGCAGCATGTCTGCCAGTCACATATTAGCTGGTTTAGGAGCGAGCATAAACCTTATGCCTTACAAGGTTTTTGCTAAATTAGATCTGGGTGAACTGTCACCCACTAGAATGAGCATTTGACTTGCAGACCGTTCAATCAAATATCCGCATGGATTCGTTGAAAATATGCTTGTTAAAATCGACAAATTGTGTTTCCCGTGGACTTTGTCATTTTGGACATGGATGAAGACTCAAAAGTGCCTTTAATACTTGGACGACTGTTAATCAATACAGCGAGGACGATTGTTGATGTGGTGGTTGGCCAAATCACGCTCCGAGTAAATGACAAGCATGTAACATTTGACATTAAACGGTCAATGCAACATCCGCAAAGTCTCGATGACATGCTCTACTATGTTGACATTGTCGATACTTGTGTGAGCTCTCATTTCCGAGGCACGATTGAGGAAATTGATACAGACACACATCTATTGTGTGGTAACCCAGATGGCATTACGCAGGAGGGCCACAAAGTCGAGCAGCCGGTTTATCAAATCGGTAATGATGGTTCCTAGACTTCGTATCGATTTGTGGAGATTGATCGAGAGGTTGAAGAGAATTCAAAACCTTCGGTTGAAGATCCATCGTCATTGGAGTTCAAGAACTCCCACCACATCTCGAGTATGCATTTCTAGACAAGGAGTGTCACTTGCCGGTCATTATTTAAGCATCTTTGACAGACGAGGAAAAGAGACAACTTCTTGAGGTTCTAAAGCTCCATAAGAAAGCCATGGCGTGGAAGATTATGGATATCAAAGGCATAAATCCTTCTTTTTGTACTCATAAGATTCTGATGGAGGACGACTACAAGCCTAGTGCACAACATCAAAGGCGATTGAATCCGAGTATGCAAGACATGTTGAAGAAGGAGGTGATTAAATTGTTAGACGCAGGGCTGATTTATCCTATATCTGATTCTGTTTGGGTGAGTCCAGTGCAAGTAGTGCCCAAGAAAGGTGGCATTACTGTAGTTCCAAACGATAGTAATAAACTTATTCTGACCTGTACCGTCATCGAATGGTGAGTTTGCATCGATTACTGCAAACTTAACGACGCCACCCTTAAGGACCACTTCTCGCTTCCATTCACCGATCAGATGTTGGAACGTCTATCGGGGAAGTCATTTTTCTGTTTTCTGGATGGGTTCTCTGGTTATTTTCAAATTCCTATCGCTCCTGAGGACCAGGAGAAAACTACATTCACATGTCCCTTCGGCACATTCGCCTACCAAAGTATGCCTTTTGGGCTGTGTAATGCACCGGCCACATTTCAGCATTGCATGGTAGCCATTTTCCATGATATGATTAAGGACTCCATGGAGGTGTTCATGGATAATTATTTTGTTTTCAAGAGTTCCTTCAATTAGTGTCTTGGAAATCTAAAAAGAATGTTGATAAGATGTGAGGAAATTAATCTTGTGCTTAACTGGGAGAAATGCCACTTCATGGTGAAGGAATGGGTAGTTATTGGGCACAAAATCTCTGAAGCCGGGTTAGAAGTCGATCCAGCAAAGGTGGATATCATTTCTAAACTTCCGCCCCCTACCTCGGTTAGAGCGATTAGGAGTTTCCTCGGTCATGCTGGGTTCTATAGGCGATTCGTAGAAGATTTTTCAAAAATCGCCAGACCGATGACCCGTTTGTTAGAAAAAGACGCTCCATTTGTGTTTGCGGATGAGTGCATGAAGGCATTCAACCAGTTGAAGAAAAGTCTTATTGAAGCCCCTATTGAAGCCCCTATTCTGGTTGCACCAGACTGGGTGTTGCCATTTGAGATAATGTGTGACGCAAGTGATTTCGCAATTGGAGCGGTCTTAGGACAGCGGAGGGAAATGTATTTTCATCCTATTTACTACGCCATCAAAATTCTACATGATGCTCAGGAGCATTACACGACTACAGAGAAAGAGTGTTTGGCCGTAGTCTATGTTTTCGACAAATTTAGGTCGTTCCTTGTGCTGTCCAAAACGATTGTATACACGGATCACACAGCTATCAGATACCTTTTTAGCAAACAGGACGCGAAACCGCGTCTTATCAGGTGGATCTTGTTAATTCAGGAGTTTGACATTGAGATCCAAGACAAAAAGGGTGCTCTGAACGTAACAGCCGACCATCTCTCGAGACTCGAGCATGGTAATTCTGAAAATTCACATGATGGACCAATAAATGACCATTTCCCCCATGAATTCCTTTTGAGTGTCGAGGTGAATGACGAGTCACCTTGGTTCGCCGACTTCGCAAACTACCTCACATGCGGAATCCTTATCAAAAGATTGTCGTATCAACAAAAGAGGAAGTTTTTCGTGGATTTAAAATATTATATCTGGGACGAACCATTCTTGTTTAGAGTTGGAGCCGACCAAGTGATCCGTAGGTGTGTATTTGGAGAGGAGGCAGCCAGCATTTTGCGCCATTGTCACGAGGGGCCCACCGGAGGTCATCATGGAGCGAATTGCACAGCAAAGAAAGTGGTAGACTCCGGATTTTACTGGCCCACTATATTTCATGACGCGCATAGATGGGTGAGAGTGTGTGATGCTTGCCAGAGGGCCGCACGCAATGAAATGCCTCAGAATTCAATACAAGTATGTGAAGTCTTTGATATATGGGGTATCGACTTCATGGGTCCATTTACAGCCTCACGCGGTAACAAGTACATCATAGTGGTTGTTGATTACGTATCAAAGTGGGCTGAAGCAAAAGCTTTGCCCACAAATGATGCCAGGATGGTTGTGAGGTTTTTGAAAGGTTTGTTTGCCCGATTTGGTGCTCCAAAGGCACTAATCAGTGACCGAGGGACGCATTTTTGCGATGCGCAGCTCGAACGAGCCTTGTCCCGTTATGGCGTTCATCATAGGATGGCCACGCCATACCATCCTCAAACAAGCGGGCAAGTGGAAGTCACGAATCAGGATTTAAAAAGAATCCTTGAACGGTCGGTTAACTGTAACCGCAAGGATTGGTCTGAGAAGTTAGATGACGCTCTATGGGCTTTTCGAACAGCTTTTAAGACACCTATAGGGACCACACCCCCTTTAAGTTGTTTTACGGAAAGGCTTGTCATCTACCGGTCGAGCTAGAACATAAGGCATTCTGGGCCTTGAAAATGGCAAATATGGATTTGAAAAGCGGTAGTGAGGCCCGCTTCCTACAAATCCACGAGCTTGAAGAGCTTAGGAACCATGCCTATGAAAGTTCTAGCAGGTACAAAGAACGAGTCAAGAGATTACATGACAAGAGGTTGAGAGACCATAAGAATTTCCGCGTAGGAGATGTTGTCTTGTTATACAACTCAAGGCTGCGTTTATTCCTTGTGAAGCTGAAATCTCGATGGATGGGACCGCACACAGTTAAAGAAATATTTTCGTACGGTGCCGTAATCATCGAGGACTCAAACGTGGTGAATTTCAAAGTCAGCGGTCATAGATTAAAAGTCTATATCAACGGACCGGTTGACTCGTGGTGGAGATAATCGAACTCCATGACCCACACGTTTAACAAGTGTGGGGAAAATGAGTCTAGCTATCGACTTGCTGACAAATGTAGCGAGCGTGTTTTCACACGCTTAGGGTAAATTTGTAAATATTAAATTTATCGCATTTATTTCCTAGTTCGTTAACTTTTTCTGTTTATAGTAGGTACGAACAAGTTTGATCCATGTCTTTTGAAGTTTTGAAGTTGGTTTACAGTTAAAACAAATTAAACCTTGCAAAAATGGAAAAATTTGGTGAAAATACGGAGTTTAAAACAGTCTGTTAGTTCTGTCTGCAGATGACGCACGACCGTGCACTTGATCCGCACGACTGTCCACTCTGTGATTGCACCTGACCAAGAAAAACGTGCACAAGGTAGTCGTCGGACACGCACTACCGTGCGGACCGACTGCACTACCGTGCACAACGGCAAATCGTTACAAACAACAGTGCATTAGTCGACGCGCATGACCATGTACATCGGCGCACAACCGTGCACGACATTTTAGCAACAGTAATTTTGGGGGTATTTAAGCGACTTTGCAGTAACAACTTTTTATATTTTCAAAACCCTAACAGCCGCACCACCGTTCTTGGTCTCCCACTCATAAAACTAACCAATTTTTGCAAGGATTTAACTCCAATCTTCAGTCAAGTTATGATTCCTACTTGTTTTTCAGTTTTTAGTCTAGATTAATGGTAGATTTAGGGTTTATACTCAAGAACATTTAGAGGTTTCTTCATAAACTTAAATCGACCCTAGTTCTTGACGGTTTGCTGCTAATCGTTTGTTCTAATCACTGGTTCGAGGTACATTAACTGAAAGGTTATGTTGATTTGTGATACAAAGGTTCAAATCAGTGAATAAAAGTGATTTTTCAAACTTTACTGTCGTGCACGGTCATGCACTAGACCGGTATGGCAGTGCCGACCTGATAAACACGACCAAATCAGTGATCAGAACAATGATTCCGAGACGCACGATAGTGTATTGATCTGCACAGTAGTGCAAATCCAATTTCTAAAACTGAGCCGACCACCACTTTCAGATATGCACAACAATGCAACTCAACCGCACGACTATGCGCATGCTGAAACGACATCAGAATGTAGTCAAATTGTTGTTCTGGTGGCAGCACTTGAATTCTTTTAATCTGCTCTCATTTTACTGTATACCTTAATGCAGATGAATCACCGTTTTCTCCAATTCGACCAAAACAAATCAAAGGATCAGCCATGCATTACCAAAATGGAGTCCTTATGGAATCGAAAAGGACAAATCAGGGAACCAAGAAGACTAAGTTGGGTTGTCATGACAGCCCTAAACCAAGAGGAAAGACTATCTGACATGATCTCCTACCCAATGTCCAGGTTGTTGAACATTCAACAACCCGTGTACCTAGAGCTCACACTGGAATTTTTCGCTTCATATACATACGACAAACCGAGAAGTGATAATCCAAATTTTATATATACAAAGATGGTACAATTCAGATTGGGAAGAAAATAGCATAAATGGTCAGTTGCAAAGCTCGAGAGACAGCTTGGGATATATACTGATGCAGAAATAAACTCCGAGCTGTTTACGAACATTTACAAATTTGGCGATGACCAACAAAGAGCCAACTTTTGGACACATGCGGCAGACGGGCCACCATATGAGGCTAGGAAAGCTAAAGCTTTAGGACTTCGGGACCCGCTTCTGAGGGTCCTTCATCAAGTTATAAGCCACACGATCTGTGGACGCATGGACAGTTCGGGAAACTGTCCCACTCCCGATGTGATTTTCTTATATTCTTTAGTTAATGGAGTGCACGTAAATCTTGCCGCACGGATGGCTGAGTTCTTCTTGAACAGTGCGGGAAGGTACACCAGTAGCGAGATCCACGGGGGTGAATACATGACTCAACTAGCCCATGCCGTGGGGATCATGATAGATGAGGTAATAGACGGTCTTACACAGGTTCATGCAGGGGGAGAAGTGGACCTTCAATCCTTGAAAGCGATGGGTTTAGTAGTGGACACCCAAAATGGCCCGAGACTGAGGGTCTTAATGGAGAGATTTGGGACCCACTACCACCGCTACCATAGGATGAGGACAAAGATGTCCAAATGGTTCATGATGAGGAGGTTCATGAGCCACAGCATGTGCTAGGAACACCACCAGAGCACGAGCACGAGCACCAACACCAGCATCAGTACGGTTATCAGCCACAACAGGAATGGCCTCCTGGCATCCCTTCATACCCAGAGTTCTACCAGCAGTTCCAACAGATGCAGGTGATTCAAAACACGATGAGAAACGAGATGCACGCGGGATTTTCCTACATCTTCGGAGGGCTCTAAAACGCCTACCCGAACTACTTTGGAGATCCTCCATATTTTCCATTCGGAAACCCGGGTGACCACGGAGCGGGTTCGTCTGGAGCACGCCACGATGACAATGAGGAGGATTAGTTGGAGCACACCATTCGGAGATACTAGTATTTTATCTTAGTTTTTATTTAGTAGTTTATTTTATGTTGAGCTTTAGTAAGTGTTTGTCTTTGTTTAAATAATGGATTTGGTTTTAGTTATCTAACGATTTGATCAATAGTATTGTTTGCTATTTTAGTCAGTGACGTACTTGGCAGGTTTGTAAGGAACGCACACAGAGTTGAGAAGACTTATATTCAAAAGTCTATTCATACAAGTCTACTTCAACTCTGAGGGAGTACCTCTATCCTTTTTCACATTATTAGTTTAGTTCTTCATATCGCTTAACTAATACGTGTTTCACATTGGGGACAATGTGAAGTTCAAGTATGGGGAGGGGTTTAAGGGTTTAACCTTGTTTGCCCTCGTTTTTGTATATATACATTGAAAAAAATACAAAAAACGGTCAGTTGTGTTCTTTAGAAAGCATCAGATTCGATGAAAATCGACAAGCCGAATCGATTTTGAAAAAGATAACTAAAAGCGTGACAAAACAAAAAGAAAGGCTTGCATATTTATCTTTACATTCATACCCATTCCTTCTGTTTATGTGAGCATATTTTTGGGCTTTTTACTGCTTTCTTGATAATGCTTCTTGTTTTTGCGGAATATGAGTGAGCCGGATGTTTTATGCAATTTAGAACTTGTCATTAGTATACTTTTCAAGATCATGAATATGTGAAATTGCATAAATATGATAGAGGCACTTAGGACACATTCTCGTGTTAGCCTTTTTCTTTGTTTATATCCCGCACCCAACATTATCCATTACTTCGCCATGTTGAGCCTCTTTTCCGTATTTTTCAAATTTTACCCAACTATTTAGCTTACTTAACCAAATTTAGCCTTTTTATTTTTAACCTTTGTGTTAAAACTCGGTCAAAAGTTATTATCTAAACTAGCTTGTTTAAAATCATGCTAAAAAAAGCACTTATGTTAAACTCTCTATTGAGATTGGATAAAAGCACTTCTATAACACTCTCTACTGAGACTGTGTAAAAATTAGCAACGTGTTTAGAATAAAGAAAGTATAAAACTTATAACCAAGTTTTAACCCTTTTAGCCACTTTTAAATATCCATTCCATACCCTTAACCATAGCCTATCATTACAACCATCAAAGACCTCTTGATTTTTTCTTTTTCGCATATTAATTAGTGGAGATTAGATCTTTTGACAAGCTTATGATATTGCATGATTCGTTGACTTGGCATCGAGTGTTTGACATACACAATACATGTATGATTCTTAAATATAACCGAGTGTGTGTGAACATTGTGAGAAATGTAAAGATTTGCGTGCTAAGTCGATCGGAAGTGGAAACATTGCTTTTTGATTATCTTTTTATATATGTGCACGAGCTTGTTCATTTTAAATCTTTGATGATAACTTTTTGGAAAACCGATTGACCATCAAATAAATTAGTAACTTTGTAAATTTTTAGATTCGTTTATTTGCCTTGTTTAAGTTTGCTTGAGGACAAGCAAAGTTCAACTATGGGGATGTTTAATATTCGTTAAATTATACATGTTTTAGTCCCACATTTTACTTTCGTTTTAAACGTTTTTGACCAAAACTTCGTTGTTTAGGTACCAAATAAGGTACTTTTCTATTTTCAGGTCTTAAACAGTGCGCAAAAGACAAATATAGAGAAAACAGGGCGATTTAAGGACGTTTCTGGTGAATTCTACAAATTCTGGTAAACTGCCAGATGGTGCACGACCGTGCGCCTCACATGCACAACCGTGCATGAGCTAGGATCCCGGAAGCACTGCAAATGCACAAGCCAGTGCACTGATTTACCCTAAACGCAGGACCGTGCGACCCAAGTGCACTCCCGTACACTATCTGAACCAGACATTCTGATGAATTTCAAGCCAGTGCACTACCGTGCAACCAAATGCACGACCGTGCAGATCTGAGTGTCATAGATCAACTTGACCACTAGCCCACTTGTCTGACCCTTTCGAATAATGACGTCACCCGACAATTGTCAGTGCACGACCGTGCGACCCAAGTGCATGGTCGTGCAGATCGAAAAAATGCCTATAAACAGCAGCATTCGCTATTGATCAAAGGGTTGGGTTTTTCTCCAAGTTTATGGGCGATTTCAGAGGTCCGAAGCTCTCCTGATCTGACCGATTTCAAGCCTCAAGATTGTGAAGAAGCTTATTCAATCCAACCCATCAAATCCTTGCTTGTTTATGGTTTGATTTCTTGTTCTTAAACATGTATTTCTGATCATTCTTCAAGTATTGAGCTGATGTTATGTTTATGTTTATGTAGTATTGTGTAATAGTATTAATGAACTTGTTTCTTGAATAATCTTTAAGTTGAAATCTCAATTGTATGAATCTTTAGTAACTTTTTTCATGTTTGAATCTTCATGGTTATATGATGAATGTTTCATTGCTGTTGGATTCTTGATTATGTTTGATTGTCTTGGATAATGAGTATGTGGTTAGTGAAGATTGTTAACAATTCCTTGATCAATCACTTATTTGTAAACTTTTAACTTGTTAATATGTTTACCGCATGAAACCGGACCAAGGTATTGGTTTTATCAAAGATAAATCTAATTTTGATTAAGAATGCTTTCTTGGACATAAGGGTTCTAACGAATTATATGGTGTTGTTACATGTTCTTGACACGGTTTATGATTTTTGTTTAGTAGTTTTCGTTGAAATTGCTATCTTAGTAGATTTGTGTTCAAGACTTGTGAAATGAAATAGTTTATGGTATGATCTACTTTAAAGCTTGTCTTCGTAGCTGTATTGTGACCATCGGTATTGCTTTCTTTGATAAGTGAGGTTAGGAATCCAGACCAGGTAAATAACCTATCTTTAAAGATTCGCATGAAAGTATATCAATAGCTCGCTAATGAATGATTTTAGGTAGTTAACGTGTGACCATCGCGTTAACTTTCCGAAGAATCATAATGTTAGAAATCCAGACCAGGTAACTAATTGTCTTGCAATTGGAAGGTTGATCAAGTGCTTTTGTGACATATCTGATGTAGATAACATGTATAGGTTGTTTGTGAAATAAGATAATATATATTTTTCATATTTGGAGTTTATTATGTCTTAAATATAATTTTAGATAATTTCAGTTAAACACTCATTCGCATATCCTTTTATCTGGTAAATCAATGACAAAGATTTAGTACTCAACTCCGCCCGTGTTCCATGGATCGATATCTGGCTCTTACCAATACTTTGCTACATATATGACTGGATACATTTGTCCTTTTATGTGTGTTTTAATGTTAAGGTGTACACCATTATAATGGAATATGTCACAGAATAGTAACCAAGTTTCAAAACTGTTCTAATTAGGTCACTCGTATTGTTTTTGTCCCAATTAGATAACTTAACATTCAAATCGAGTCATGTCCTTTTTTCTATGTGTCAAGAAAAAAAATGAAGAATAAGATGTTGGGATCGGATTATTATAATATATGAAATTATATTTATTAAAAATAAAAACACTTTAACTACATTAAAAATTAAAAAAACAAGTTACAATTCACGTCATCACTCAAAGTTAGCATCAAATAAAAGGGAAAAAAGAAACAAAAATCCACATCACCATGGTTACTTACGAAATGGATGAAAAGACCCTTAATTTTAATGAAAAATGAATGTTGAGTGACCTAATTGGAACACTTTTGAAACTTGAGTGACCTAATTGGAACACTTTTAAAACTTGGTTACTATTCTACAAAGTTACCCCTTTTTATAAATATTAAAACCGAGTTCGTGTGTAAATTCACTGCAAAAACTTGTGTAGTTGCACGCACGCCCAAAACATCATAATTTCATGGATAAATTAGGTGAGTATCTAAATCCACCCTAAGTAGTTTTCTTGTAGTAGCATCTCAAACATTTTCAGCAACATGTATAAAATATCCGTTAACACAAAAAATACGTCGGTGGGCATACTAGTTTAGTTACATAGCATAAGTAAGAATAAGTCTCAAATACACATGTTTATAGCATACTAAATCATGTAACATTCTAGCATGCAATAGACTAAATATCAATCCAAAGTTTAGGACTAGTGTAACCTTATCACCGAAGTAAGTAAGACCGTAAAGAATAACTTAACGATGACCCACAAAATGGGTGGTGTGCTAATCCTATAGTGCAATACATGTTAAGGGAAGCTTGCAAGGTTAATGATAGATGTCTAAGCATAAGTGTAATCTAGCATGTAATCACAACTAACATAACAAATAAGCATGTTTAAGGATTGAGTTTTTTATTTAGTTTGATTGTATGTGTGTGTAAGTGTCTTTAGTATGGATACATGTCGCAACCCAAATAGTGTTTAAAGCGTATAAGGGGCTAGTATAAACTCATGGTTTTGTGAAGAAATTTCCACAACATGCAAGAGATCGAGGTTGGAGGATCGAACACCAAAGTCACCCTAAAATGGTAAAGAAAAGTGTATGAGTATAAGGATTTGGAGATTAGAAGGTAATCGGAAATTATGAGTATGAAATTACATAAAACATATCCCGTTTAGACACTTATTTGGACACTATTATTAGTATGGGTTTTTCATGAGTGCTAACACCCATTAGAAGTCCACAATAAGGAATCCAAGACTATGATATTTTCCACCTTACACATAACATTCAATCATGGGTTAGTTGATATTATGGTTTGGTTTTGGAATGGTATTACATATGAATCATACGTATACTGTCACACCCCAACCGATGGCGGAATCATCGGGGCGCGACACTAAGCGAACCAGATTGCTCAAGAGAATCCATAACAACTAAATTAATGACAATATTTAACAATTCAATATCCCATACTATTAAACAAATATTTCATCAAAAGTCATCACAGAGTTCAAATCTCTCAAATAACACCAATCCGACAACTTAGATTTTTATTGTGGGTTTCTAGACTTCTTATCCATTTGCAACAAACAGAGCATCAACCTGTCACATACGTTAAAATAAAGTCAATACCCTAATGTAAAGGTGAGTACACAAGTTTGCATAAGTATAATAATAAAAGCGTTTACGCATAACCAGCATGTAACAAGTATCGGGCGAAGCAGTACAAGCTAACCACATGACTACGAGTAGAGTATGCGCGACACGTGTTCACCACTGTGAGCACGTGAAGTAAGTATGTGATCCATAACAACCCCTGACTAAACAGGTGCTGAGTCCAAACTATAGTACTATCGTTGCTAAGGGTGGTCGGCAAGTAATCACTGTGTAAGCGTAGCAACAAGCATTCAACTAATCACGTATAGCATGCAGGAGCGGTTAGCGTTTATAAAAGTGTTAAGCATTGTGTGTTGTGTTTTTGATAGAGAACATATGTAACACCCAAAAGTGCGTTAAGCGAAAAAGGGTTCGAGTATACTCACAGTGCGTGTCTAGCAAGTAAACACGTCCTGAAATGGACTGAAGGGAGCGCCAGATCAGCCTGCGTACGGGGATAGAACGGTCGAAAACTAAGTGTCGGGTGGGAAATAGAGGCTTCGTACGAAGTTGGTGCCTTCGTACGAAGGTGGAGTCTTCGTACATGTGTTGCTTCCGTTGTCCAAAATAGAGTGTGTTTAGCGTCTTTCTTCGGGAAATCGAGTGTGCATCCCTCCAGCCTTAAGCTACTGATTAAACTTAGAGCCGGAGAGGTCTTGATTCAAATCGCGTGTGAGAAAAATTGGAATTGTATGTACGAAGGGTGCCTTCGTTCGAAGCCATGGCTTCGTACAAGCCAGTCTGTCTTCGCACAAGCTTCTGTTCAGTGTGTTTGAGCATCCAGAGCTGTGTTTTCGTCTGAATCGAATGTATTTTCAAGTCCTATTCCTGACGGTTTCGACACCACTTCGTCTCACTATCCAGTGAACGAAATATGTGTCGGTTCTGGTCCGTTTCGTGTAAAAAATTCGAGTTTAAAAGTGGTTTTAAAGGGTTTTCACTTGGATAAACACTTGGTGAGTATGAGATCTTCAGATCTACAGCTTGGGAAGCCAAAGCTAAACCTAAATCACTCGTTCAAGTGTAAATACATAGTAAAACAAGAAGATTTGATGAAAAAGATGAAGGTTTTCATGAAATAGATGAAGGTTTTCATGAAATAGATGAAGGTTTTTGTAAAGAAGAAGTTTTGTTGAAAAAGATGAAGTTTTGATGAAAAGTAGAAGAGTTTTGATGAAAAGTAGAAGAGTTTTGATGAAATCGAAGTGAATCTTGTGGAAAATCCTAGTGGAAAACGTTGTGTAATCATGTAAAAATGATAAATCTTACTTGAAAACAGTTGGACAACAATTTGGATTAAATGGCAGCAAGTTAGAATGAATGAGGAAGGCTGGCTCCTTGGTTTGAACCCGCTGCCTTCGTTAGAAGGGGCCAATTTTGTGTATTAAATTCTCATTTCGCGTGTAGGATGCTCGTTTAATGCGTTTTGTTGCGTTAGTTAGTGCAAGTATGTTAAGTATTTTAGCGAGATAGTAAGCTTTGCATTGTGTTACGTTTCGGTGCGATAAATCGAGTTGCGAGTGTAAGCGTTTGAGCATTTCAAGCGAATATCAAGCACACATAATACACATAACAATTAAACACACAAATAGCACAAATAACACAGATAAATCCGTGTTTCGAGTTTGCGTTGCGATAAGCGTTCAAGTAACAAGCGTTTAAATGTGATAACTGCGATAAATAAGCGATATAAAATGCATTTAAAATATCATTTAACACATGGTAATAACCGAGTCTCAGAGTACAAGCGTTCGCGATACGAAATAATGACAAAATAGGAACAATCAAAGAGTCGGGTTGTTATAGTCTCCCCTACTTTAGGGAATTTCGTCCCAAAATTAAGTGGTAGACGTAACAAAGAGTTGTGGATGTTTAGCTTTCATATCACTTTCAAGTTCCCAAGTAAACTCGCCACCGCATTTGCCTTCCCATCTAACCTTGACTATGGGAATGCGAGAGCGTCGAAGTTTCTTGGTCTTTCTATCCATGATTTCTACTGGCTTTTCCACAAAGTGCAGAGTCTCGTTTATTTGCAAGTCTTCAAGAGGTACATGAAGATTTTCTTCATCTAGACACTTCTTGAGGTTAGAGACGTGGAACGTCGGGTGTATGTTGCTGAGTTCAACTGGTAATTCGAGTCGGTAGGCCACTTTACCAATTCTTTCCAGAATCTTAAAGGGACCCACGTATCGTGGCGCTAGTTTCCCTTTCTTGCCGAATCGGATCACCCCTTTCCAAGTTGATACCTTTAAGAGGACGTGATCTCCAACTTCGAACTCTAGGGGCTTGCGGCGTTTGTCAGCGTAGCTCTTTTGACGACTCCGAGCTTTCAGGAGATTGTCTCTTATTTGGAGAATCTTGTCCGCCGTTTCTTGTATTAACTCGGGACCGGTGATTTGTGTGTCTCCGATCTCGTGCCATACAATAGGCGATCGACATTTTCTACCGTATAATGCCTCAAAGGGTGCCATTTGTATACTAGCGTGATAACTGTTATTGTACGAGAATTCTACTAAAGGTAAACGCGAATCCCAATTACCACCAAAATCTATAACGCATGAACGAAGCATGTCTTTAAGGGTGCGGATCGTGCGTCAGTCTGACCGTCGGTCTAGGGATGGAATACTGTACTTAATTGAGAGTCGTACCGAGAGCGGCTTGGAATGTCTCCCAGAGACGTGAGGTAAATCGACCACCGCGGTCAGAGATGATGTCACGAGGCGTCCCGTGTCGACAAATGACTTCGTCGGTATAGATTCGTGCTAATCGTTCAACCTTAAAGTCTTCTCGTATTGGAATGAAATGCGCAGATTTCGTAAGACGATCGACGATAACCCAAATGCTATCGTGACCAGAAGGCGTGCGAGGGAGTTTTGTAATAAAATCCATGGCGATACTTTCCCATTTCAACATCGGGATTTCGGGTTGTTCAAGTAAACCCGAGGGTCGTTGATGTCCGGCCTTGACTTTCGAGCAAGTTTGGCACTTTGAAACATACAGAGCGATATCCTTCTTCATGCCCGGCCACCAATACCTAGAACGGAGGTCCTGGTACATCTTGTCGCACCGGGGTGAATGGAATATCGATATTTGTGAGCTTTAGTCAACGATATCTCCTTGAGGTTATTGCGACTAGGAATCCAAATACGGTCGAGATAATGATAGATACCTTTCGATTTACTCATTAACTGAGTTTCGGCACCGCACCACACCTTATCTCCTCTTTCAAGGTATTCTCAATGAAGCATGCGTGCCGCGAATGAGGGCTTCGAGGTCATTCTGGGCTTGAACAGTACGAATACTATGCACATAGCTTCGTCGACTGAGAGCTTCGGCCATGATGTTGGCCTTGCCTGGATGGTAACGTATCTCACAATCGTAGTCGTTGAGAAGTTCAACCCATCTGCGTTGGTGCATGTTTAGTTATTTCTGGTTCAAGATATGTTGTAAGCTCTTATGGTCGGTGAAGACCGTATACTTGGTACCATAAAGGTAGTGTCGCCATACCTGTCACACACCAACCGATGGCGGAAACATCGGGGCGTGGCACTGAGCGAAATAGATTGTCCAGAAGTTTCCATAACAACTATAATTACCAATTATTAAAAGCATCACGTCCCGTACCATGAAATAAAAAGTAATATAATTATTACAGACAAAATC
Source organism: Helianthus annuus (assembly GCF_002127325.2). Taxonomy (NCBI): domain Eukaryota; kingdom Viridiplantae; phylum Streptophyta; class Magnoliopsida; order Asterales; family Asteraceae; genus Helianthus; species Helianthus annuus. The sequence continues at coordinate 134,540,322 of NC_035442.2, read as the reverse complement.
TAGTCAAATTGTTCTGTTCCAACAACTCAGATTTCAAATACAGACAATTCGTTTATTTGTTTCTAGACCTTTCCTAGCCTCGATTTCACAGCAAGCCAAGCATCCAAACATATTAAGCACCTGCCACATACATTAAAGTAAAAGTCAATACACATAGTGTAAAGGTGAGCATACAATTTTAATGGATATAATAGAGTTTGAAATCGTTTACGCATAACCAGCACGTACACAGAGTGAAATGAAGCACGTTAGTTATCGACATGAATACCAATGACTGCGGGTTGACTTCCTGAGGCAGTTCGTAATACACACTCACCACTGTGAGCCACGTAACAAATTGTCCTTAACAACACCTGAGTGAACAGGTGCTGAGTCCAAACTATAGTATTATCGTCGCTAAGGCAGGTAGACAACATTCCATGTGTAAACATAACAAACAAGCATTCATTAAGTCACGTATAACATGCGGTAATGGTTAGCATTAAAGTATTGCGTAGTGTGTTCGATGTGATTTAGAATAAGTAACGTATGTAACACCCAAAAGTGCGTAAAGCAAAAAGGGTCTGAGTATACTCACAGCGATGATGGATTGAAGGGAGCGCTAGAGTGAGATTAGCCTGATCAGAACGATAGCATAAACGATAAGAGGCGCGTAAAACGATGCAAAGTGTCAAAGGATCGGACGGTAATCCGATCGGGTGGCAATCTGATCGGGTGGCCAGTCGATCGGATGGCAATCCGTTCGGGTGGTCGCCCGATCAGGTGGCCACTCGATTGGATTGTCATCTCGTCTGGGTGGATGTGTTTGTGTATGATGGCTTGTCTTTTGAAGTTTTCGTTGTAGCATTTTGAAAACAGAGAAGTATCTCTACCCCTCAGGTCGATCGATCGAACGACCGTTCGATCGGACGACGATCCAATTGGCGAGGCTTCTCAGGTTGAGAACAAGTTCACCGCAGGACGGTCACTCGATCAGATTACAATCCGATCGGGTGGTAATCCGTATGCATTGAACATGTTGAAAATTGTTTAAGTGTTGAAGTCAAAACATCACATGGTCGGGTGGCAATCCGATCGGACGGCAATCCGTTCGATGTTCAAACCTCAAAAGTTGAAATAAAAGTTAAGTGTGGGACCCAAGGTGCAAGCCGATCGGGTGTCAGTCCGGTCGGGTGGCAATCCGATCGGACAGCAATCCAATCGGACAGCAATCTGTCCCAGATGACCTTATCGTCTTCTTCACTTGGTTGTTTTGATAGTTTGAGTTTTCTCGAGACTGTATGATATCATGTCAAACAACAGAAACCTCATCAAGACTTAGTGACCCGATCGGACAGGAACCACCCTAGTCCGATCAGTTAGCTGTTCGAGACGGTGTTTCATGTTTAACGCGAAATCACAGATCTCTTGGATAGAATCCAGATCTTGAACCAACACATCAACAAGAAGGAGTAGAAGGTTAGAACAAGCTCCGATTCCATCGGGTTTGAGTGCATTGAGTGTAAAAGAGTTGAAAGAAAGTGGGAAAACCATCTTTCAATCCTTTTTCACCATGAATATGTTCAGATCTATGAAAGATCTTTGTTTATTTATGTGGAAATCGTCCAGATCTAAGTTGTTCTTGGTGGATTGAACCAAAACATGAAGTTCTTATGAACACTATGATGACATCATCCTAGAACACCTCAAATCTTAGTGATTTCATGGTTAAAAGTTAAGATTCGAAAGATAGAAAGGTGTAGGAGTGCGCGTAGATCAAGAAAGTACAAGATTTAGGTTGAAAACTTACAAGAATCGCGAGAAATCTGAAAAAATAGTGGCTGGAGCGAGTTGAGAGAGAGAGCTGTCAACATCAAGTGTTGTTGACATATGGGGGTATTTATAGGGTTTCCATAAATGGAAAGGGGGAAAGTGGCTGGTCAATCGGGTGGCAACCCGATCGGGTGGTAGCTCGATCGAGTGGCAACTCGATCGGGTGGCAGCCCGATCGGGTGGCAACTCGGTCGGTTGGCCACTCGATTCGAGTATTTGGCGCGACGAGTTTTGAGGTTTCGATTCGCGTGTTGAGCGTTGCGATGCGATATAGTTTCCCATTCAAATTACTTTTAATCCCAACTACTATATCTAACATACAATCATCATAATTAACTTGCGTTTAGCGTTTGCGATTCGATTGCGATTGAGTTTTGATTGCGTTTCGATTAATCACCACAACATAAACATAAATAACCATGCACAAGTAACACATAAAAGGCACACACACGTAAAACAATATTCAGAATGCATAATTCGAGTTGCGAGTGCGATTGCGATTGCAATATGCGATAAAGCGACAAAACATGCGACAAACGTTGATTAAACCTCGATTAGTAATAAGTACTCCACATAATACAACTAACGTAAAAGCGTAAAAAAACTATCTACAAGTCAAAGAAGTCAAAATGGGAATTGAGCAAGGAGAGACAGATTACAATTAGCAATCTTTTCTCCCTTTGACTTCAATCTTGACTTTGACTTTGTCTTTCGAAACACGTGGTGTTACAATACCTTTAACGCAAAAACAACTGCACCGAGCTCGAGATCTTGGGTAGTGTAGTTCTTCTCGTGGACCTTGAGTTGTCGAGATGCATATGCGATAACCTTGTCTCGTTGCATAAGAACACAACCAAGACCTAGGTTAGAGGCATCGCAATAAACAACGAAATCGTCGTTTCCGTCGGGAAGTGCGAGTATAGGAGCATTGCAAAGCATACGCTTGAGAGTTTGAGAGGCTTCCTCCTGTTCGGAACCCCAAACAAAAGGTTTGTCCTTATGAGTTAAAGCGGTGAGAGGTACGGCGATTTTAGAAAAATCGGCGATGAATCGACGGTATTAACCCACCAATCCGAGAAACAAACGGATTTCGGATGGAGACTTCGGCGTAATCCAACTCTTAACAGATTCAATCTTCGCGGGGTCGACGTGAACTCCTTGACTGTTAAAGATGTGACCGAGGAATGAACTTCCTTAAGCCAAAATTCTCACTTGGAGAACTTGGCGTAGAGGCGATTTCCTTGAAGAAGTTCGAGAACTAAACGAAGATGTCTCGTGTGTTCGGCTCTCGACATTGAGTAGATAAGAATATCATCGATAAACACAATGACGAAACGATCCAAAAAGGGTTTGCACACGCGGTTCATCAAGTCCATGAAGACCGCTGGTGCATTTGTGAGACCAAAAGGCATGACTATGAATTCATATTGGCCATAACGAGCACGGAAAGCGGTTTTCGGAATGTGTTGCTCTTATATACGCAACTGATGATAGCCAGAACGTAAATCGATCTTCGAGAAACACGTAGCGCCTTGGAGTTGATCAAACAATCGTCGATTCGGGGTAGCGGGTAGCGGTTCTTGATAGTAAGCTTGTTGAGTTCCCTATAATCGATGCACATTCGGAATGATCCATCCTTCTTTTTCACGAAAAGGACAGGTGCGCTCCAAGGCGATGTGCTATGGCGTATGAAGCCTTTATCGACCAATTCCTGAAGTTGGCTACATAGCTCACACATTTCCGATGGAGCAAGGCGATAAGGAGCTTTTGCAACGGGAGTAGTACCTGGGATTAAATCAATGCAAAAATCGATATCACGAGCGGGGGTAAGCCAGGTAAATCATCGGGAAAAACGTTCGGAAAATTACAAACAACAGGAATGTCTTTCATAGTTTTCTTCTCATTCTTTGTCTCCACAATAAGAAAGCGAAGTATTCCTTGCGTAAATACTTGCTTGCTTAGATACACGACATAAGCTTCAATTCTTTTGAGAGTACTTCACCGTAGACACATAGCTGATCACCATTTGAAAGAGAAAAACAAATCATCTTTTCGAAATAAACAACTTCAGCACGATTCTCACGAAGAAAATCTATGCCTACTATGACGTCAAAACTACCTAGTTGCATAGGTATGAGATCGATCGGGAAGACGTGATTGTTGAGTTCGAGAGTACAATCACGTAGAGTGGAACTAAAGGTAACGGTTCTTCCGGTGGTAACTTCTACGTCAAAGGTCGTTGGGAGGTTAACGCGTTTACGTTTTAGGAGTTTTTTTGAATTCAAACGGTACAAAACAGTTATCGGCTCCAGTATCAAATAAGCAAGAAGCATAAATACCGTTGACAAGGAACGTACTGTTGACAACATTGTTGTCAGTCTGAGCCTGGCGGACATTGATGTTGAAGGTTCTTCCGCGGGCTGCTTGTGCCTGTCGCTGCTGCGGCTCTTGTTTCACCACACGTTGTGGGCAGACATTTGCGAAATGGTTCGGGTCACCGCGCGTGTAGCAAACACGTGCATTAGCAACTTGTGCTGGAGGTGCTGGATTAATCTGAGGAACGAGAGGTTGAGCTGGCGATGCGGCGAGAGCTTGAGGAGCGGCAGTGAGCTGTGTAGTGCCCATAGAGGTTGCAGTTGACACAGAAACGACAGTTTGTTCCCACTGGATGATGATAAGTGCAAGTATGGCACAGTGGGTGATTCCTAGTGTACGCATGCTTAGTAGGTGGTGCGATGGGAGTAGCAATAGGACGAGTCTGGGTGTTGGGTGGTGCTGTGACTACCGCGTTGTTCTTGCTAGAGTTCCTTCGCTTGCGGTTTTGACGAGTAGACTTGGGAGCTTGAGATGGCGTGGAGTCGGTGCTAGGAGTTGTAGTAGCTTGATTGAGACTCTTGGTCAAGGTTTTGAAAACCCCGGCCAAGACTCGCTTGTCATTAATCTCTGTTGCGAGCTGATAAGTTTCCTCAATTGTAGCAGGTTTCGCTGCCTGAACAAAGTCCGCGACACAATCAGGAAGAGCGCGAATATACTTCTTGATAGCTTTCTCAGTTGTGTCCAGTGTAGTGCCTATAGAGGTTGCAGTTGACACAGAAACGACAGTTTGTTCCCACTAGATGATGATAAGTGCAAGTAGGGCACAGTGGGTGATTCCTAGTGTACGCACGCTTAGCAGGTGGTGCGATGGGAGTAGCAATAGAATGAGTCTGGGTGTTGGGTGGTGCTGTGACTACCGCGTTGTTCTTGCTAGAGTTCCTTCGCTTGCGGTTTTGACGAGTAGACTTGGGAGCTTGAGATGGCGTGGAGTCGGTGCTTGGAGTTGTAGTAGCTTGATTGAGACTCTTGGTCAAGGTTTTGAAAACCCCAGCCAAGACTCGCTTGTCATTAATCTCTGTTGCGAGCTAATAAGTTTCCTCAATTGTAGCAGGTTTCGCTGCCTGAACAAAGTCAGCGACACAATCAGGAAGAGCGCGAATATACTTCTTGATAGCTTTCTCAGTTGTGTCCACTTGACTTGGACAGATAATGCTCAACTGCTTGAATCGGGCGGTGAGACCAGAGTTATTACCTTCATCTTGCTTGATGTTCTAGAATTCATTCTCCAGCTTCTGGACTTCGTGGGGAGGATAAAATTACTTCATCATGAGCTCTTTCAGCTCCTCCCATGCGAGACCATAGGCTGCATCATTCCCGCCCCTGTTGCGCTCGGCGGTCCACCAATCAAGTGCCCTTGACTGAAAGATTCCAGTGGCGTTGACAGTGCCGAGATTTTTAGGACATCCGCCTTGATGGAAAGTAACTTCAATCGAGTCAAACCATTGCAACATCAAACTGGGTCCATCTTCACCAGTAAAGTTCATAGGACTACATGCTTTGAACTGCTTGAAACTGAATGGAGCTTTAGGCGAGTCATTCTTGGAATCAACCGAAGATGTACTGCTGACAGCATGAATTTCGCTGACAATCTGAGGGATCACCTTGGCCATTTCCTTGGCCACAAGAGAGGCGATGAGTCTGTCAGCATTGCTTCGCTGAGCATTTCGGCGAGTGTAAGATCCGAAAGAAGACATCTGCCATTAAATGAGATTCGATTATATTGGGTTTTGTTTGAAAAGTTTAGCGTTTTAACAACATATTTATTATTATTATTATTATTATTATTCACATAAAGCTCAGGAACACGTAGGCACATATTCACGTATACACATAGTCATGTATTTGCACGTATACACATAATCACGTATACACATAAGCACGTATGAGCCCATAATCCACATAAGCACATATTTTGCACGTATTCACCTTCTCTTAAATTACGTAAAGCGTTCGGGATTCTCATAGCGTGGGCGAGTAACATAACATATGAGAGTTCTTAGTTCGTTTGCGATTAGCGTTTTAGATTGCGAGAGCTGTGCGAGTGGTGCGTAATAAGCGGGAAGCGAAGAGTGATAAAACGAATCCATAAAAGCGTGAAGTCAAAACACATAAACATAATAAACTCGAGACGCGTAAAATCGGCGATTGCAGGCTTAAAACAAAATAGAGTGTCTTGGGTGTTAGACATCGACTACCCAAAGTGTTTCAACTATTCCCAACAAGTTCGATTACACGCTTTGGCCTAATAGACTCTGCTCTCACCGTGATACGGCTAACGACACTCGTCCTTCCAGTTACTACGTGACTCGAGTCATTGGAACAGTCAAGAGTTTGGTGAGATCTTTGAAAATTATTTTTGAGAATGGAACGACTTATTAAGATGCGGGTTTCACCCCTAACTTAACAACTTCGCTCCTAGCCGTGGTTAAACAACCACGAGATAAAGAGATGGAGATTTCCGTTGAGGTATGGATATCACTCCTAACTCAACGAAAGATTCTCGTGCGAGAGTAAAATGCGTGGAGTGAGTGATCTTATCGAGAGTTCTTGGTTTTCACACCTATTCTTGACACAATCACTCGTTTGTGTTATACGAGTGTTTTCAAATGTGTGTATTATGTTAGCCTTAGGAAAGGCGTGTAAGCATTTAAACCTTAGGAAAGGTTCCCTTCGTACGAAGCCACCTTCGTACGAAGGTGCAACATTGTAGGTTCGAGCTAGATTATAACATGTGGGTTTGTACGAAGCCCCAAGTGGGTTCGTACGAAGGTGGACTGTTGGTACTTAGACTATAGACTAGATCTGTTCTACACGACTCAACCTAATTCCTTATAGTTATGGCTCCGATACCAATCTGTCACACCCTAACCGATGGCGGAATCATCGGGGCGTGACACTAAACGAACCAGATTGCTCAAGAGAATCCATAACAACTAAATTAAAGACAATATTTAATAATTCAATATCCCATACTACTAAACAAATATTTCATCAAAAGTCATCACATAGTTCAAATCTCTCAAACAACACCAATCCGACAACTTATATTTTTATTGTGGGTTTCTAGACTTCCTATCCATTTGCAGCAAACGGACCATCAACCTGTCACATACGTTAAAACAAAGTCAATAAAATAATGTAAAGGCTAGTACACAAGTTTGCATAAGTATAATAATAAAAACGTTTACGCTTAACCAGCATGTAACACGTATCGGGCGAAGCATGTAAACTACCAACAATGATACAAGCTAACCACATGACCGCGAGTAGAGTATGCGCAACACGTGTTCACCACTCTGAGCATGTGAAGTAAGTATGTGATCCTTAACAACCCCTGACTAAACAGGTGCTGAGTCCAAACTATAGTACTATCGTTACTAAGGGCGGTCGGGCAAGTAATCACTGTGTAAGCATAACAACAAGCATTCAACTAATCACGTATAGCATGCGGGAGCAGTTAGCGTTTATAAAAGAGTTAAGCGTTGTGTGTTGTCTTTTTGATAGAGAACGTATGTAACACCCAGAAGTGCGTTAAGCGAAAAAGGGTTCGAGTATACTCACAGTGCATGTCTAGCAAGTAAACACGTCCTGAAATGGACTGAAGGGAGCGCCGGATCAGCCTGCGTATGGGGACAGAACGCGTAAGTATTCCAATGTGTTGAAACGGTCGAAAACAAAGTGTCGGGTGGGAAACAGAGGCTTCATACGAAGCTGGTGCCTTCGTACGAAGGTGGAGTCTTTGTACATGTGTTGCTTCCGTTATCCAATATCGAGTGTGCTTCATTTCTTCTTCGGGAAATCGAGTGTGCATCCCTCCAGCCTTAAGCTACTGATTAAACTTAGAGCCGGAGAGGTCTTGGTTCAAATCACGTGTGAGAAAAATTGGACTGGTATGTACGAAGGGTGCCTTCGTACAAGCCAGCCTGGATTCGCATAAGCTTCTATTCAGCGTGTTTAAGCGTCCGGAGCTGTGTTTTCGTCTGAATCAGATGTATTTTCGAGTCCTATTCATGACGGTTTCGACACCACTTCATCCCACTATCCAGGGAACTAAATATGTGTCGGTTTTGGTCCGTTTCGTGTAAAAAAAAATCGAGTTTAAAAGTGCTTTTAAAGGGTTTTCACTTGGATAAACACTTGGTGATTATGAGATCTTCAGATATACAGCTTGGGAAGCCAAAGCTAAACCCAAATCATTCGTTCAAGTGTAAATCCATAGTAAAACAAGAAGATTTGATGAAAAAGATGAAGGTTTTCACGAAATAGATGAAGGTTTTCATGAAATAGATGAAGGTTTTTGTAAAGAAGAAGTTTTGTTGAAAAAGATGAAGTTTAGATGAAAAGTAGAAGAGTTTTGATGAAACCAAAGTGAATCTTGTGGAAAATCGTCGTGGAAAACGTTGTGTAATCATGTAAAAATGATAAATCTTACTTGAAAACAGTTGGACAGCAATTCCGCAGCGTTTCGGAGTAAATGGTAGCAAGTTAGAATGAATGAGGAGGGCTTGGCTATTTATAGAGGAAGGCTGGCTCCTTGGTTCGAACCTGTTGCCTTCGTACGAAGGCAGCAGCTGGCTTCATTAGAAGGGGCCAGTTTTGTGTATTAAATTCACATTTCGCGTGTAGGATGCTCGTTTAATGCATTTTGTTGCATTAGTTAGTGCAAGTATGTTAAGTATTTTAGCGAGATAGTAAGCTTTGCGTTGCATTGTGTTTCGGTGCGATAAATCAAGTTGCGAGTGTAAGCGTTTGAGCGTTCCAAGCGAATATCAAGCACATATAACACACATAACAATTAAACACACAAATAGCACAAATAACATAAATAAATCCCGTCTCGAGTTTTCGTTGAGTTTGCGTTACGATAAGCGTTCAAGTAACAAGCGTTTAAATGTGATAACTGCGATAAATAAGCGATATAAAATGCATTTAAAATATCGTTTAACCCATGGTAATAATCGAGTCTCAGAGTACACGCGTTCGCGAAACGAATTAACGACAAAATAGGAACAACCAAAGAATCGGGTTGTTACATATACAGTCAAGTATTAGTCAAGCATTAGAGGTAGGGTAATCCACCAACCTCAAGAATTTCACCATTGCACAAAATCACCAACATAGTTGATTATTCGCATGGTCATGAATACAAGTAAAGAAAATGCATAAGTAACTAACTATTTTTCTAAGTAACCAAGTGAGGTATGGTTGAAGTTTAGTTGTAAAACCAAGGTTCTCAACAACACCATTTACACCTTAACATGAGTCTTCCATCATTGCATGGTTGAAGGCTTGGTGTGGTTTCACACATATTGTTGTTTGTAGGTTACTTTGAGACTTAGAACATGTAAAATAGAGACATATGAACCCCAAAGTTTCTGGATTTAAACCTTAACAAAAGTCCTTTAACGTGGAAGTTTGTTGGGGTAAGTCGGTTTGGTGTGCAAAAGTTCCAAAAACAAAGTTAAGACAAGAAAGTATAAAAACTTTACTAAGAATCCTAACTTTGACCTCAAAAATGATGGTTTGCCATCTTTGTTTACCTTGGTAAACAAGTGGTAATACTCCTATAGGTTTTCCAAGTGTAAGGAAGAAGAAAAAACAAGAAAGTAGCCAAAACTCAATGTTTTGGACTTAGAGTTTTCTACCCAAAGTTGAAGATCTTGAAGATTAGAGAGTGATAGAAAGAGATATGGAGGTGCTGAAAGTGTTAGGAGATGATATTTATTAGTGGGATTAGGTTTTGAGATATTAAAGAATGTGGTTGGGAGTTAAAAGGAGGGAAGTGTTCAAATTTAATGAGCTGGTGCAACCTGCTGCCAGCGGACCCCTTGTGGACCGCAAGGGAATATGTATACGGTCCACAAGGACCGTTTGATCCTTCAAAAATTCCATTTTAGTCCCTAAACTTGTTTGGTTTGTTATTTTATGCTAAAAAATTCAATGCCAAGCATGTTTTTAGGTATTTTATGTGTATGCAAGCATGTAAGTAATAATCACACTTATGAATATTTCAATGAAAAGTAGAATCTCGTTGTGTTGTTCGGTTTTGAATTAAAGTGCGTATTCGTGATTGTTTATATATCATGCAATAATAATTAGGCAAAGTAATATAAAAGGTGATATCCATTATGATCAAGTCTCGAATTGCAAGGGATTGAAGAGAAAACACGAATTACATGAAAAATGGAAAAGAATGAAAAATATGGAACGTTAAACTGGGACCACACGCCACGTCAAACACACCAAGACATAGGAGACAAAAAGGTCATCCTGATAGCGATTTCTAGCTAATGACGTTCCACGGATCATTGCCTACTTAATCTCCACTAGCGGTTATCGCAAGAGAGACCACAAGCACAACTGATAGCGACATGTGACCAATGACATTCCGCGGATTCCTGCTCCTCTTAGTCTCCACTAACGATTATCACAAAGGAGACCACAGGGACACCCTGACAGCGACATATGACCAATGACATTCCGTGGATTCCTGCTCCTCTCAATCTCCACTAACGATTATCACAAAGGAGACCATAGGGACACCCTGACAGCGACATCTGACCAATGATGTTCCAAGGATCACTGCCTTCTTAATCTCCACTGGTGGTTATCGCAGGAGAGACCAAAAGGACCATTGATAGTGACGTCTAGACAATGACATTCCGTGGATTCCTGCTCTTCTCAGTCTCAACTAACAGTTATCACAGAGGAGACCACAAGGACACCCTGACAGCGACGTCTAGCCGATGACGTTTCGTAAATACACACCCTCCTCTGCTGCCACCAATGGCCAGCACAAAGGGGACAAAAGGGATATCCTGGAAGCGACATCTCCTCCAATACCTTCTCACCATCCCAGCTATAAATACCAGGCTTCTCCTTTAGGTGAATTCCTTCCATACTTTCACTCTCACTTTACACTCACTGAAGAGATACTTATTCTCATGTCAGAAGGAAGTTACAAGAAGAACCCACATCTTCTCATTCTCGTGACGAGACTAACGGTGTTCTCATTTTTGCAGATTGAACCATTGTCAAGAACTCAATGCGATCAAAGGATTCCCCAACATGTCGAACCAAGTCTAAATTACCCGTATAACTTAGTGTTTTTTTCAAATGTGAGGCTTAGAAACAAGATCCTAATATCAAATCTATCATCACAAGGCACGGGAAACATACTAGATTTAATTTGATAAACTCCTACATTCTCATTTGAAAAACCCAAGACCTAAATCGTGGCTTTACATTCCAATGAAAGAAAACTAAACCGGTTTAGATCACAAGTCTTCTATTTCATTGATACTTCGTTTTTATTTTTCGTACTTGGTCCACCCTTCACAAGCAGGACACCTAGTGAGTAGGTTGTCAGTAACTACCCAAGTAGATCGAATGATTGGGGGTATAGGCGTTATCAAGGACGGTGAGTGGCCGAGGGTGCAACATGCACGAGAATTCACGTGTCTATGCGGAGGGGACCATGAGAAACCGAGCACCTATATATAGTTGATCAAAGGTGTAGTCATATCAGGCAATTAGGCACCATATAATGTTGTTGTACAACAAGCACTATTATCGTGTGTTGGGACCCTTGGTTTCTTGAATCGTCTTTTTCAACTTCTCGAGACTTCCTATTCCTAATAGGATAATCTTGTGATCATTCATCATTGCCACTCATTCAGCCAAATATGCCCTTTTCAAATTAATTGCACATGCATTTGAATTATTTTTTTTCGGTTTGTACTTTTTTTCACCTGTCCCTGCTTCATAGGTAGTAAAAAAGTGTAAAGATGATTAGGCTAGGGATGTGGTTTAAAGTTTCTATGGGCTTTATTACGTTAAGTCAGATCCACATCAGCGTCACGTCATATAGGAGATTTTAAAGTCTCTCCTTTTAACTTGCATGCAATGGTTTAAAGCCCTCATTATCATTACCTAATTATTATTTTTATTTAAATTTAAACTTTATTTAATTTTGATATATTAATATAAATTTAAATAACAAGAAAAAATATAAAACTCATAATTTAAATAAAAAATACAATGTCATAATTTAAATAAAAAATACAATGTCACTAAAAAAATCACTCGTCATCTCCTCCTTGTTCGCGATAAAACCATATATGCTCAGTCAGATCAGCTCGAAGGTTATGGTGTGTGTCCCTGTCACGTATCCTCGCTCGGATAACTTCTTTTTGAGCGTATGTGAGTAATGGGTTCGTCGGTTGGTTACCTTCATCATAATTTTCTCCACAAAACGCTCTGCCCGAGTCCTCCAATATCATGTTATGCAAGATGATGCACGTGTACTGCGATAAGCATATCGCCGACAATACCGTCAAATGAAGAGCTGGACGAATCATATGTAGAGTGTGATGACATTTTTAAAAATGATTGGAGAGAATGTGTGTGTTTTTGTGATTGGTGTGTGTTTGAATTTGTGATTGGTTTGTGAATGTATTTGTATATATATTAGATATTTAAAAGTTTTTTTAATACATACCATTGCCAACGGTAACATTTGACCAACTTCTCAAACCACATGCTAAAACGCTCGTTACTAGGCTGGCGGGCCTTCAATGACGCCCCCCTTTGGCGCGCAGGGGGTGGGGTGGGGTGGAGGCGCCCCCTACCCTTGTAAAAACCCATAATCTATCAATATATAGTGACAAAACAAACAGAAATGACTGATTTATAGTAGAATATACATAATCATGTAACTACCAAGTCTTAACAAGAAACAATTCATTATTAGGCTATGAGGTGTAGATGGAGCCCCCTTGGGCTTTATCATGCCAAGTAGGATCCATGTCATCGTCACGTCAGCAAGAGGGATTTATCATGCCCTCCTTTAATTTGGAGGGTGTGGATGGAGCCCCGTGTAATGATTAACTAATTATTTATTTAAATATTTATTTTTTTAAATTAAATGACAAATTTAATAACTACAAAATTAAAAATAAAAACATAATTTCATTAAAAAAAAAAACACTACAAAGTCACTAAAAAAACATAACATACTAGAAAAAAAAAAAGACAACATACTTAAAAAAACTGCATATATTTGGCCCGAATTTGTGCCTTACGAGCCTCCAAAATGACTCGGTCCTCCTCTGGTAGATGTGACAGATCCTTTGCGAGAAAGTCCATGTCTCTCGCAATTTGTTTCTCGATTCTCATTTGTTGGTCTTTTTCCCTAATGGAGATTATTTGCTTGAGATCTGCCTGGAACTCGCTAGTCTTTGACGGGCCATCTGATTTAGTAGACTTTCCACGTGCCTTGGCTTTACTTTTATCCCTACCAGTTGGACGAGACAGCTCTTGTCACTCTTGTGGTTCTTCAAACTCGTCAGCATCCTCGTTTAGATTAATTACTGTACGAGCATTGGACCCAGATGGTTCGGTGGTGGATGTCGATTTGGACCGTTTGGATCTAGGGCGGGTTCGGTCGAACAGTTGCACAAGATGCCACTTTGGAGATTTTCGAAGAAGCTCCCATGTGGTTACCAACGTAAACATATGCCCATGGTGCATTCTATACTCGTTGTGGGCTTCTGTCAAGACATCGACGTCGCTCGCACCGCTTCTCCTTCGAGTGTTATTGACGAGGTTATTGTATATGTTGTTGAAGTTGCTAACCTTCGTCCTCATAGCACCCCACTTTCCCGAAAAAGAGTCGGCGGTTCGCTACACGCCACGACCCATTGCGGCGAAAAACTTTTCGCGTATACGACCCCAAAATACCTTTATGTCTTGGTCGTCTCCTAAAAAAATATTATTTACAAAAGCATAAAAAATATTATTTACAAAAGCATAAAAATATTATTTACACAAGCATAAAAAATATTATCTACAAAAGCATAAAAAAAATTTATTTACCAACAATCTCGTCCTCCGACACGTCGAGCCAAGCTTTTGCCAACTCGAACTCTTCCTTAGGCGACCAAAATTCTACCTTCTTAGTGGTACGTTTTTCGGTCTCATCCTTCTTTTTATGGCTTCTTTTTTTTATAGAAGAGGATTCGACTTGGGTTTCGGGAACGAATTCGGTTTCGCTTGTGTCTTGGGCGGGTATGTTTGGTGGTGGCATGTTTGGCGGAAAAAAAGGGGGTTGAGAATAATACCCGAAATATGGAGGAATCGGTTGAGTGGTGGGATGAGGAGAAGTTTGTGGCATTGGATAATATCCAACCTCACCCGTACGCGGGTCTCGGCGATAGCGGTCCTCTGTTGTTTTGCAAATTTTGCCAAAACGGATTGGTCGGATCCCATGGGTTGTTTGGGTTATTGGGAAACATTGTTGGGAATTTTTAAAAAATATGAAGAGAGTTGTATAAAAAGTGAGGTAGAAAGTGAGACGAATGATTTAAAAAGTGAGGTTGAAAGTGGGTATCTATAGTGTCAATTTATAAATAAAATTAAAAGTAAATTTTTTTTTAAAATTTTTGACCGTTTTCAATGGTCCAAAACATTAAAGCACCTCGATCAATGTGCGTTGCAGCTCGTTACCATCTTGGCGATGGTTCTATAGCGCCCCGGCATAGCGCCGGGGGTGTGGACGATGGCAGGGGTGGGGCGCTATACTGTGCCACCTGGGTTGGGTGGCACCCCCACACCTCATAGCCTTACAGCCGAATTGGATAATAGCCTATTATTGTTTTTAATGCTTTTATTAAAATAAAAACACAACCAAATTTGTTTTTGTTTTTTTAATTGGCACTAAATCTTTACCATATTCGGTTGGTGATTAGCCGGATAACCTGCTTTCTTCAGGTATCTCTTTATGTTGCTCGTACATATCTACATGGCAGAATGCTGCCTTTAAATTAAGAGATAAACAATCAATTAATATGCATTGATTAATATAGCTATAATATTTGACACACTGCTTCAAATGTTGTTCTGGATCCTTGTTTTACCCTTTTGGAAAAGAAGAAAACTGTTCCTCAGACACTGCTTAAAGCGAGTTGCACCACAGTGCCTGGAGAATGCAAGCAGATGGTGTCATGTGTTAGGGGTATCGGATCAGAGTAGGCTCGAGCGGAAGCGGAACAAACACACACACACTAGCAGAAAATAAAGAGCACGAGAATTTACGTGGTTCGGTCAATGTGACCTACGTCCACGGGTTGCAACTAGGGTTTTACTTTTATTAGATGCTCACAACTGTTTTCAAAATGACACAGACTACAGTTACATAATAGGTATTTATAGAACAAGATTAGGGTTTTCTACTTGGTCAACAAGTTAACTAAGTGGACCTAATAACTAGGGCCGGCTAACCCTAACTAGGGCTGGCTAACCCTAATTAGGGCCAGCTACCCTAAAGCCTACGAACCCAACAATCTCCCACTCGGAGGCTTTGCATAGTCCACAAAGTACATCCAAGAAACCTATCACCAGTAACTTCAGTAATCTTTACGTTCAAGTCTTCCCAGCCTCCAGTTCCAAGAACAAGCTAAGACTTCATTCACATCCAAGCCACCTAGTTGCAACCACACCTCTCATCAAGTACCTGAGAGACCAGTTGAAGCTCCCACAAGCTCCAACCCAACAGTCTTATCAGACCTATTCTCTATCTCAGCCGGCTTGCACGATCCACCAACTCCAGAGATCCACCGAGAATCAATACCACTCTCCACATTTTGCAAACTATTTCCAGGAGAGCTTTTTTTCTTCAGTCGGAATCTTCGTCTTCAAAACCCAACGGTTCTTTGTGATTGTACCCGGAACACGACCCATGCTCCCACTATCACCAAATCCCCTGACTGGCTTAAACTTAGACCCCCGAACACATTCAACTAACATCCCCAAAGCACCAGGATTCAAGTTCGCAAACTGAACCCTCTTCCGCTTACTAGATTCAGTGAACCAGACTTTATGTTGTACAGGGACGGCTACTCCCTCAACAGGTATCTCAACTAGATACAACGATCCTCGTCTCCTTCCACAGGCAACAACAAGATTTCCATCAATCACCTTCCACTTCCCACCACCAAACTTAACATCTAGTCCCTGTTTATCCAGTTGACTAACAGAAATAAGTTTCTTCGTTAAACCTGGAATTACCCTGACGTTCTTTAAGTTCCATGTAGTGCCCAGTGGAGTCTTCAGATTGACATCTCCCATACCCGTAACATTAAGAACATGACCGTTAGCTAATCGTACCTTTCCAAAGTCTCCTTTTTTCAGATTCACCATCGTCTCCCCGCTGTGCATGGCATGAAACGAAGAACCAGAATCCGTAGCCCAAGAATCTATAGACTCTTCACAGCAAACCAGTACGTCAGCGTCACATTCATCTGACACAACACTGTTTACATGCTGCTTACCATCCTCTTTCTTAGGATCAGGACACTCGTTTTTAACATGCCCCTTTTCACCATAGTTCCAGTACCTCACATTCTTCCCAGCTTTAGACAAGCTTTTCCCACGACTCCCACTGCTTCTGTTTTTACCTCTTCCCCTGCTAACATTGAGCATACCAGAAGTAGATCCTCCACTAGTGTTCCTCCGGCGAACGTCTTCACCCAAAACACTATCCCAGACCCGATCAAACTTCAAATTTCCAGTTCCAGCAGTTTCAGTGACCGTTGTCACAAATCCTGACCAACTATCAGGTAAGGAAGATAACAAAACCATAGCCTGAGTGTCATCATCCAACTTCATGCCCACAGTTGCTAACCTGGACAAAATTGAATTGACCTCGTTAATGTGATCAGCAACTGAACTGCTTTCGTTCATTCTCATATTAAACAGTTCCCTCATCAAGAACACCCTATTACCGGCAGACGGCTTCTCATACATATTTGACAGAGCTTCTAACCTATCACGAGCAGTTGTTTCTTTCATGATATTAAATGCAACGCTCCTCGTCAAAGCCAATGTAATTTTACCTCTTGCCTTTTTGTCCTTTGAGTTCCAAATTGCTTCAGCAGCTTTATCCATTCCAGCAGGTTTTTCTTCCAGTACCACATCCAAATCGCATTCACCAAGCAACGCCTCTATTTGCATTCTCCACCAAGCAAAATCAGTACCGTTGAACTTCTCGATTCGGAACTTCACGTCTTCAGCCATAGCAAACGAGAAAAACCAGAAAAACCACAAGGAACCAAGCAACCGAAACCCGAGCAACTTTCAATAAACCAAAAACCCGAAGTAACCGAACCAGCGACTTCTCTTGCAAACCCGAGCGTAAAATCAGCGAATAACCAGGGTTCAAGAACCGAAACCCTAATCGCCAAACACCCCAAAACCACCAGAACTGCAACAACAAACCCTACGGCGCAAACCCTAGACCTTACTAGCCATAACCAGAGAATAGGTACGGGCCGTAAACAATCAGCGGCGATGGCAGCAACAGCAGATCAAGATCTCTTGTCCAGTTCCCTTTCTCTCTCCTGCGATAACCGTGTGAAACGTGTATTTAACTGAACCTTTGGCTCTAATACCACTTGTTAGGGGTATCGAACCAGAGTAGGCTCGAGCGGAAGCGGAACAAACACACACACACACACACTAGCAGAAAATAAAGAACACGAGAATTTACGTGGTTCGGTCAAGGTGGCCTACGTCCACAGGTTGCAACTAAGGTTTTACTTTATTAGATGCTCACAACTGTTTTCAGAATGACACAGACTACAGTTACATGATAGGTATTTATAGAACAAGATTAGGGTTTCCTACTTGGTCAACAAGTTAACTAAGTGGGCCTAATAACTAGGGCCGGCTAACCCTAACTAGGGCCGGCTAATCCTAATTAGGGCCGGCTACCCTAAAGCCTACGAACCCAACATCATGTTCAAGCAATATTAATTGTTGCCAAACTAGGGTAAAAGGGGAAATATGTAAATATTCATTTAATAAGTTTATTAAGGGTAAAATAGTTATTCAATATGAGTAAATTTAATGAAAAGAGGAAATATGTAATATATATAGGTTAGGGAGGGGAAATATGTAATTGAATTTTATGATTGGTTAAATATGTAATAAGTCATCTTAGGAAGGGGAAATTTGTAAAAAATCCCTTTGATATTTAGTTTTTTCCCTCTATCGAATAATTTTCCAAAGTAATATTAATTTTCAGCCTTCAAATATCTTTCGTCACTTAGGTGCTGTTTGTTTTTTAAGAAGTAAAATGTTTGCAGTCTGCGGACCACATCTGCAGACATCTATCGAAGAAGAGGTGGACCAAACCTCTGCAGTCTACAAGAAGAAGACTGTTTGTTTTTTAACGTATGCAGACTTCTAAAATAAAGTGGTGGTGGTGTACGGACGGTGGTGGTGGGTGGTGGTGCTGCTGGACGTTGGTGGTGGACGGTGATGGTGGTAAACGGTGATGGTGGGTGGTGGACGGTGATGTTGGGTGGTGGACGGTGGTGGGTGGTGGACGGTGGTGATGATGGACGGTGGGGCTGGTGGTGTTGGACGTTGGTGGTGGAGGGTGATGGTGGTAAGCGGTGGTGGTGCTAATGGACGCTGGTGGGGATGGACGGTGGGGGGTGGTGGTGGTGATGGACGGTGGTCGTGGGCGGTGGTGTTTAATCCTCTGCAGACCTTAGAAGATCTTAGAGGTGTCTGAGCCAAGTCTACACCAAGAAGAGCTCGCGCAGACGTTTTTAATGAAATGTCTTTGGGAAAAACAAACAGTCTGTGGGTGGCAATGTCTGCGCGTGTTCTGTGCGGCGCAGACAGAAGAGCCTATGCAGAGCTTTTCAGAAAAAACAAACAACACCTTAATTTCCAATAAATTTATTGATTGGATCTAACTAGTTGTTCTCGAATCCTTTTATTCACTCGTTATTCTTGAGCTAAATATATAAAACCAAATTTAAGACACTAATTACAAAATAGTTTCATTTGAGATAGAGTGATTAATTGTTTAAATTGTTACCAATGTAAATGAACATTGAATATGTCGTCACCAAACACGATCCGAAATAATAGACATATTTTGAAGCGTCAGGAGTACTTCCGAAAATTAAATTTGATTACATTATAACTCCATGGTGGTGTCGGATTCCTCCTTTGCCACCAACGTTTGTAGATTTTGTAGTTTGGAATAGCTTAGATATCTCTCTAAGTTGTGTATAATCACTCTTAGATCAAAGTCTTTTGATGGTAGTCTCAAAATCCGTAATCAAATAATTCAAAAAGAGCACAAGAACGAGTATATGTATTCTGATATGAATATGCATACCAAAATTAGACCAAAGAATCTCGTTTTATAGTTAGGGAACTATCATAACATTTAGTTGAAATGACATGATGCTTTTAAAAGAGTGTCAGTTGATGGTTAAAATGGTTGGTAGTTGATATTGTGATGGCACAAGTTACTACTTATCGTAGTTACTACATATGGCATATTTGTTACTGACCACAGTTGCTGTTGTTGAACCTCACCAATGATCAATTCCTATTGCTACTTAGTTACCACTTACAAACCAAGCAAACCAGGGCTCAACCCTTTGGACCCCACCTGGGTAGACTCCAGACCCAAGCTAGAGGTACTGCCCTTGAAGCCCGGGGTCTTGTGGCTTCACCCCCTTCAATCACCGGGTTCGTTGGTGCCAAAAATCAAAATAGTCTTGACCAAGTGTTCATTTCGCACCTTATAACGTGTATAAAAAACGTACATAGATTTCACTTTGGTCTCAAGTAAATTCATATAACTAAAATGACTTGAGGATACTAAAATCACCATCAACGATGACCCATTCTCTACATGCAACATGCATACATAAAGCGCTTGATGTGGTGATGGAAACGTATCGTTGTAGTTGAATGCGATTTCATGATGCGCATGTGACACGGCTAATGCGCTAAGATGCGTGATGTGTTCTTATTTGGTACCTTACACAGTTGACTATATGTGAACAAATTAGATTAGTGATTGCAAATTGTGAACAAAGTTATCTTTCTCTCTCTCTATCTCACACACACAACCATTACTAGGGCACCGCCCCATTGAATGGCGCCCCTCACTAAGACTCCACGGAGTGGGGGCGTGGAGAGGGGAGGGCAAGCCCCTCCAAGCCATGTTAGATATTTTAGTGTAATCGGGATTGACTTGGTGATCAACACGAATAATAATACACATCAAGCAAGTTAAGAGGGAGGCGGGAGTGCACGCTTGTTTGAATTATTATAATTCGAAGTGTACTGGCGGAGCCCGTACTCTACGGGTGTTCCAAGTGGGCAACGCCCCCTGACGGGGTCCAAGAGGCGGAGCCCCTGGCTGGAGTCGAGCTGCATCAGAAAATATTGTTTTGAATAAATTGCTTTAATAAAACTGCATCAGAAAATTTTAATTTCCGGAAATTGTCACATTTTCGAAATGTTTAAACACTGGCAGTTTTTTTGGCTGTTTTGTCTGAAAATAAAGGTAACTGCCATTAGGCGGTTACATCCCAAAAAAAAACTCAAAATTCGTAGATGGTTTTTGGTTGCATTCTTCCGGTTCAGACGATTTCACAGACGAAAAACATACCATGGTTCAATTCTCGAAAATCAGAGTTGTATCTGATTGAATTATTCGGGTGAACCACCGAAATAATTTGATTTGAGAGTGATTACACGCCTCTCTGATCATCCGGTTATCTGAAAATTCCCCAACAAGCCACCCACTAAGATTCCAACACCACCCTGCCACCTTTTGTGATGGGCGTTGTCCCCTCTTGATTCCAACATCTCGATGGCGTTGCCCCTCTTCTTCAACATGACCAACTTGTTTTGCCCTTGCCCCTTTGCCCAAAACACCACATCTTCTCTTTTGCGATGTGAAGGACAAAACCCTTAACGTCTAAGTGACACCTATATGGCAGGGCTTTGCCCCGTTGCCTTTCCCATCACTCCATGTAATCTAACTACCACGTAATGATGTATAGTGGCCCATGTGATAATGTGATAGTGTCGTAACACCCACTAACACTCCCAGGCCCCATCGGTGGCATCAACTCTACTCCTCGTACACCACTATCCATCAAAGTAACCATAACATGTAATGTTTAAAGTTTTACAAATGTAAAAAATGCTTAGACTAAAAAGTTGATTTTAATGATTTTGTCATATCCAAAAATTGCTAAGATTTTTCACATGACATTTTGTTGCACCAGATTTTCTAGTCGAGATGGTTTATTTTCTCCGACAAGCATTGGTGAAGCTTGGGGGGTCGGTTTTTCCCAATTCCGCGGGGGAGGGGAGGGGGGGGGGCGAAAACGTATATACCTAAAAATTTCTATACGAAAGTACTGTTCATAACACTACGCGTCGAAAAGTTCGGGGGGGGGGGGGGGACGCCCCCTCCCGCTCCAAGGAAGTTGCGGCCATGCCGACAAGACAATAATTAATGAAAATAATAATTTGTGTAAAATTTGTTACATTTTATTTTATTTTTACCGGCAAATTAGGATCACTTACGGACCACTGGAGTATCATCGTGTCATCAGCGGAACCACCCGATCATACCCATCTCCACTAGGCATAATGCTTATACATCAATTCAGGAGTATACCCAATAAATATGAGAAAAACCTCCTTGTAGGAATCGAACCAGGAGCTGTTGGTCTCAAAGCCTTATCACACTTCCAAGATGTCACTAGGCTATAAAGTCATGGGCTGTGACATTTTATTTTTTAGTTACTATTTAAAAAAAACAAAAAAAAGTTGGATTCATCACCTTTTCCTTTCTACTTTGTTAAATTGTTATTTCATTGAGCAGAATTTTGAAAGCATAAAACCTACCCTACGATGGTTTTCTAACCATATCAAATTTGGCAGGCGTATCATCCGTTTAGAACGGGTTGATTTGAGTTAGTATTTTATATCTAATGGATCTGAAAATTTAGCTTTTAAAACTTATATACAAGCAAAACTGGTCAAAAGTCACCAAAAGTGTACTAAAATTAATGTTTACACTATGTGTGACCATTTTGCATTTAGATAAGACGCCCATCAGCACATAAAAATGCATATATACATGCATGCGCCTAGGAAATGTATAGAAAGTAGTAATGTGAAATTGTGAATTATTAACAAACACATCTATGTCCAAATTTAATAATTGGAGGAAGAAAATATTACCTTAACAAATAGACTCCATTTCAAACCTCCCTCGCTCACACGTAAACATGACATACACTTTTCGAGTGAGTTCGACACTCTCATGTCCTTTTTCGGACCTTTTTCCCAACGAAAATACCTAAATGGAACGAAGAACAAATTTCATCCATATCCACAAGTCGTATATTAATTAATCTAAGACAGATAAAAGAACTTTTCGTATTGATGACACATAAAAGAACTTATGATTTGATAGCACAACAAATCATCGGCCATGGTCGGTTTTAATACACCCAAACCCAGCCGGTTTTAATACACCCAAACACAGCCGGTTTTAAGTTCATACTTTTCGTCGACTTGGCAAAGTTCAAATTGATTTCACTTTGTGTCTTCAAGTAATCACTGATAAATAGTGATGACACTGATTTTGATTCACAATATTCTCCTTTTATTCATCAATGAGCTGAGTGGCCTTTTGGAACAGGATTGACGTCATCAGAAGGGCTACGATGCATAAAATCTTCTAAATCATTTTAATCTAAAAAAAATTATTAAATTGTTGGGTAAATTAAAAAGGTAAACACGCCCGGTGGGACTCGAACCCACAATCGCCTGATTAGAAGTCAGACGCCTTATCCATTAGGCCACGGGCGCTGGTTGATATCACTTGCCTTCAAAAATATATAACAAACATAAACTGCGCATCACTTCATAACTGCATATTAGTTTTGTTATATTTAGTTTGGATTTTTAGTTCATGGATCAATGCAAACACACAAAAAAAACTTGATTCCATTTAAATTTTATTCATAAAAGGGTTTTCGCACCGCAAGTTTAACTTTCAAAGATTTTGTCTCCTGGGTAACTTAACCACATGAAAAATGGGTTAAAAGAAAGAGACTGTAAAGATTTATATTATACACACAATTTCAATTTTATCATGGTTTGTTTAAAATATCTATTTTAGTACTTATGTTAATTAATTCTTAAGTTAAATCCTATTTTAGTGCTTGTGGTTTGTTTTAAATATCTATTTTAGTCCAAAAGATTTTTTTTTTTAATTTTTTTTAGTTAATAGTTTGGTTTTCATATCATATTTAGGTTGTTAATTTGTTATGAAAAGACCAACATGCCTTTAGCCAATTTTTAGACTAACATTATTTCTCTCTATACTAATAAACGAAAATCATTTTAAACATATGTCACTCTTTGATGTATCCTCACTTTTAAACAATAATACAATATTTTGAGTTAATTATATGTAACCTATATACATTATCTTCTCTCTTCTATTAAATGATGATTTAATTAAATATAATTAAGATTATGACGTTAACGTATATGACACTATCAAATAATATTAAATAATATTTTTTTTTATTTATACATGTTATCAAGATGGTTAAAAAATAACTTAAACAAAAAGAACACCGACAATTTGACTCGATCATACCAACTTGATAATATAAATATATTATATGAATTTAAACTATGATTACTAATTTGGGGTCAATCAAAAACCTAAATAAACTACGTAGATAGCGTAAGTAGGGTATCGTATCCACGGGGAATTTATGATCAGTGTTGAGATTTTAACTAAACACTGAAGTTATCTAATTTGGGGGTTTGATTAATTGATTTAAACAAAAAAAAAAACAAGAAAACTAATTAAGAAAGTTGTGATCAAGATGAGAAAAAGTAACCTCCATCCGGAATCCTAATTACCTGTTTTTAACACAACACTTGTTTACTGATTCAAAACACCACATAGACATGACCTTGGAATTAATGACTTTGATTAACTATTAGGGATAGTTTTTAAGACTCACTATACAACCTAGTAACATGTTTAATTATACCAATTACCCACCAATTTATTAAACCGCTAACGATGCAAGTATATCGCCAATACACTTAATAAACGACAAATAATTCAAATATAATCAATGTTGCACAAAATCAACACAGGTGGTTAAGCTTTACCAGTTTACAAGAATAATAAACAAAGTATTCGTGTCAAAACAAAGCAATTGTTCATCCGAGTGGAAGTCACACCGCGTTTAGCCGCTCATGGTTGTCATCACAGCTTCAATCTTGATCGGGGGCGGATTAGACAAAAAGAACAGCTTAAACGGATGAAAGTTATGGTCAAAAGTGCAGGAATTCGCCTCTGAGTTCGCCCGGAACGGCTGGAAGATGATTGATAACCTAAAACGCGAATTAGGTCAATTTATACTTTTTCCCGAAATTAGACTCTCCCGCGCGTCGCAGGTGAGTATGGAGGTTCTTCCGCGTGTCGCCTGGGATACCCAGGTGGGCTTTTTCCGCTACAGCTCCCCTATTGACCCGTTAAACCCGTTTTTCAGCTTGATTTCTCTTGTTTATCCTTTTTAACACCTATTAAGCCAAAACACCAAACACACGATAAATATATATAAACCCATATGATTAAACGTGTTAAAACACTAAAAATCAACGCGAACTAGTACAAAATACAACGTGTTTTGACCCAACATCATACAATATCAAATAACATGTACATTAGTGTCACACCCCTTTCTAAGGCGGAAGCACGAGGTGTGATCCTGAAAGGTTCTCATTGCATACGAATGGTAAACATACTACATGATCATAAAACAAACTCCAAGATGCCATTGATAATAAATATCCAAAACATAAGTTAAGTCAAGTGTTTACATCACACGATAAATAATTGTTTGAAAAGTTTACAACTTTATTCCAAAGACAAACATCAAGGTTTTGATCATTATATCACCACATGAGGTGGAATATAACGAACAAATCCCACAAAATAGGCATTGGAGTCTTGACACAACATAACTAAAAACATAAACATCATCCTTGAGCAAGAGTGAGACCACACGTACATCCACTTAGTTACCTGAAATACATGTAAGTTTTGGAAAATCATCAACATAAGTTGGTGTGAATTCATGCAGTTTTTGTGTAAACATTCAAGTATTGCTGTAAATCATGGTATGCGATTGTACTTGAAAAGTATACTGTAAATGTAAGCGTAAGGAATACGAGATCGCTAATGGTTCGCGAGGCCATTAACATATGTAACGACATAGGAAGCAACCAAACCATAGGCATTTTAATTGTCGATTCACGACTAGAGACACAAAAGCACTCTTGGTAAAAGTGTGGCCAAGAGTGTGGCTGCCTGAAACCCATTAGATCTAACCTTTTGTTCCGCGGTCTAGGACTTACGTTGATTAATGGTGCTTATGACACCCTATTCATGACATGATCTATAAAGTCATTCCTTAGTTTTGTTTTGTCATACCACAGTACATGTATTTTCCCCAAGTTTAGAAAACAAGAAAAATGTTTAAAAGTGGGGACGTGAACTCACAATTTTGCGTATCCTGCGTCGTAAACTTCACCGGGTTTGCTTAGAAAGCGTCGTGACCTATAATTATTCTATGTGTGTTAGTCACTAGACTTGTAACGCACAAGTACAAGTCACCATCTTATGTATTTGTTCATGTATGTTCCTCTTTTGTGAGGGTCGTGCCCCTGTTTGTCGGGTCTTGCCCGTTTGTTGCGTATTGCACTTTGAGTATGTATGGTCTATGGTAAATATATATTTTACTTTTCAAAAATATATATATATTTATTCAAGTAGAATTTTTCAAAGTAATAAGTGTTAAAAATAAACTTTATTTTTAACTTGTTCATATACGTTACTTATATTATTTTACCAAAAATAAATATAAGCATTTTGTGAAATAATATTCACAATATTATTTTTGTACAAGTATACTTAGGAAAGTATACTTGTATTTTTATGTAAATACTTGTGTATTTTCTATTATTGGCCAAAAATCAATACTTTGATTTTTATTACTTTCCGGAATTGTATTTCTTAAAAATAATGTATTTTTAAGTCTTGTGTGGAATATATATATTTTATCATGCTATAAAATATACATAATTATTCTTGTTATTCACCTGATTTTTTTGTATTTTTTTTAATTGGTAGCAAATATATATTTGCCCAAAAATCTATATATTTAAGTCCATAAGTGTCCTTAAGTTGTCCAAGTCCAAATATTTGTGGAATATATTTTTACAAATATATTTTCTTGTAGTGTCCAAATACTCTTTTTGAGAGGAATTTTGTATACTTGAATACTTAGGTATTCTCATGTATTTGTATGTGTATTTCGGTATTTATACTCCTTGGGAGTATTTTGTGTATTTTTAAGCTCCTAATACACTACTACATATAATACACATTATATACACTTAGCACAAAATTTGGTGATCACTAAATACATATATTTTCCTAAAATATACATATTTAATACAAGTTTTAACTTGAAGAAATCATCATCTTTTAACTTGAAATTTTACACAAAAATTAGGAAACCTTGGTAAATATTTTTAGGTGAACTTTTGGGGAATACGTTTCACCAAAAATTATATTTTTCTAAGTGTCAGAACTTTATAAACATTTGACATAGTTTCCCCTAAAAATGGAGGTTTCCCATGTTTTCAAAACATGTGTTTATTTTCTTTTTATCATCAAAACCAATTTCCAACATTTTTTATCAACAACATACACTAAATACTTCATGTGAAACTTTATGGTGAACTTGATTCTTGTTAAAAATATGTAGTCTTTTAGATCTACACTTAACATACAATGGTTTTTCCAAAAACAAGTGTTCTTGAGAACTTTAAACAAACTTTTATGAGACTTTAATTTACTAACTCAATCATCCATGAGTTTTATGGTTTCAAAGTTTTTTAAATCAAGTTCTAAAACCATTTTTATGTTCATTAGAAAGATCTTTATGTTTATCATCATGTTTCACCATGGATCTTTCAAGATCCATACTTTACATCTTTAGATCTTGCATAAACAAGCTTCTTCAAAAACCATTAACAAGTTTTTTTCATAGATTTTAGTTTCAAAAGTTAGTTTTATACTCACTTTGTTACTTCAAGATTACTAGTTCATGCTTAAAAATTCATTTTTCAAGTTCACATAAGTGTTTCATATGTTCATCTTCAAGTTTAACCATGGATCTTTCAAGATCCATGCTTAAACTTGTTAGATCTAAGCTTCTAACAAGCTTAACATACTAGATCTAAACATACACACAAGATTCAACATCAACAACTTCATTACATACACCAAAAATTACCAAAATCACTTGTTTTCTTCATGATTATGTTAGATCTTCTCATTTTCATCTTATAAAGTTTAGTTACTTAAATGGTGAGACTTGTACATAACATAAACATGAACTAAATTAGTGGTCAAGAGGCTTACAACTAGCTCTAATGGCTAGGGAAGTGGCACAAGAATGATGATGATGATGAAAATGGAAGAAATCAAGTGGTTAATGGCTCCTCCAAGTGGTCCTTCAAGTTCTAGCACCTCAAACCTTCCTAGATAGCCTCCATACACCTTATTGTGACCTTGGATTGCCTTGAAATGATTTGAAAATGGTGGTTGTATGTGGGTTGGGTGTGAGCCGAGACCAAAGAAGAAGAGAGGAAGAAGATGGTGTTGGTGAAGTGTGAAAATGATTAAGTCTTACATCCTTGTGGTTATTTATAAAAAGTTCCCAACATGTATTTATTCTTTGGTCATTGTGTTTCATATCTTTCAAACATATCACATAAAATATTGGAAGAAAATCAAGTGTGGGCCCCATGTTCTAACCGTCCAAGATGGGGGGGGGGTCTTAATTGCATTTCAAGTCTTGGTTACAAGTTTAGTTAGGATTTTGATGATCTAGTTAGGGGTTAATTATGTTTATATGTTCTATGATGTAATATGATGTTCTATCCCCATAACTAGCTTAATATCATAAAAACATTACTTCTAGTCAAATTTTGATGTTCCGGATAGTGTCCAGTTGTTCGTTTCGTTAAGGTTCGTTAAAGTGCTAAATTGCGCAGTTTCACTAGATATGAAGCAGCTTTTGTGGCAGTTTCAATTCC
Organism: Helianthus annuus; assembly: GCF_002127325.2. Lineage (NCBI taxonomy): Eukaryota > Viridiplantae > Streptophyta > Magnoliopsida > Asterales > Asteraceae > Helianthus > Helianthus annuus. Next base: position 134,512,092 of record NC_035442.2, on the reverse strand, counting down.
CGACACTTTGTAAGTTATTCTGGACACTAAAACATAAATTATGCATAATATTTTGGTGTTAAATTGCTGTTTTTAGCTGAATTTCTGCTGAATTCTGCAGAATTCAGCATTTACAGTGAGTTTCGGGTGTCTTCTAGTGCATAGTTTTGTCACACCCTGGCTTTGCGGAAGCGTGGGTTTATTTGGTGTGACTTCTTAATACCATAGTTCAATCACAACAAGCTATATGTAAGTAAAACCATGCAGATCATCCATTGATTAAAGTCTTAAAAGCAAAATACCACAACATAGTTTTAAAATGTCGACACATGCAACGAAATAACAAAATAAAAACATTGTTTAGAAGACATAACCACAAACATAAAACAGACGCAGTTTAAGAACTGTGACTCGTCCAGACAAGAGCCACGACCCCTAAACTTGGATGACCTTATTTCTCTTACGCAGCGTGAAAACGTAGCATACCTTGCCAGATCCTTTAATTCCCTGAAATACATGTAAGTTGGAAAAATCAACAAAAATGTTGAGCGAGTTCATGTAAAGTGAGAATGTAAAACCGTTGTAAGTATAAAAATCCCTGGTATATAGCAAATAAGGAAAAAGAGATCACCAATGGTTTGCAAGGCCATTGATATGTGTGATGTGCAGTCGGAAGACTCAAACCTAGCAGATTTTGCGTTGGGTACAAAGTCACCCCGAGGTCCGTTCTAATGGGCCTGGGGCTGGGCTCGCTACACCCAGATAAATCTACCGCTATTGTCCCTCGATCCTATACTGAGGATTAATGGCCTTTAGTTCCCGCCTACCCACTCACATGATCTAAATAATAACCCTCCTTACGCTAATCATACCATGTGTAAAAGTACTCGTAATCATAGTAACATGTATTTCACCCCCGTAGTTTAAAAACTGAAAACAGTTAAGAGAAAATGAGGACATGAACTCACCGTAGTGCGTCTCTAAAAAGTATCTCCCTATCAACCCGCTGTGCGACGACCTACACGTACTAACTTCTATTAGACGGACGGCCGTGCCTTAGCTTAAGGTTTAATGTCTTTGGGAAATAGTTAGGCAACTATTTCGTAATTACACTTCGTAATTATCTTGTAAGCATTTTCCTTCCCAAGGATGGGGGTTTTAATACATGTGCGTTTGTATAACTTCGAATATATTATTAAGTCTCACTTAATGTAATATATTTTATTTCATTTGTCCAAAATACTTTACTTCCAAAATATAAATATTTTTCCCAAAAATATTATATTTTATTCCATATAATTTTCCAAGATAGTATCCTTGTCAAAATACACAGTTATGAGTATTTTCTGAAAATACGTAAGTTACGTTGTAAGGTTCGGGTGGTATTAATAATACCATTGTAACTTAAATACTTATTGTGAAGGCGTTCGTATTATTTTGGAGCCGTTAATATTCAGTGTATTCTAGTAATATTATTTTTACCCTAAAAATAATATTCATGTAGTTCACAAAATAATCATAAAATTTACACAAATGTTGTTATGAAAAATATGTATCCCAAATATATATTTTAGCAAGTTTTATTTTGTGAAAATCCCACATCCGACACTTGGAAGTTTTGTAATAAAAATCGTGGCGAAAGTTATTTGGGAAAACAAGTTAAAAATATGTTCATAACACTTGTTGTAAAAATATTTTCCAAGTGTTATATTTCTATAAAAATTTCGCCAGAGTTTCCTCTGTAACTGGAGGTGGCCACGCTTACAAGCGTATCATTTTCTTTTCAAAATCCAATCAACAATGTTCCCAACATCAACAAACAATGTTCCAACATCAAACTAGTCGAAAATATACATAAATCGCAAGCACATGAACTTGTGGGTTATGTAAAAGTGTGTAGTAACTTTCCATTATTTTTATTCATTTTTCTATTTTTATAAATGAAATCGGTTTCTCGAAAATCTTATTTTTATAGAAAATGCATTTATACAACTTCTAGTCAAAAATTACAAAAAATAATCCTTTGTTAAAACCTTTCATTACACAAGTGCCTACACACTTGTGTGTTCACAAAATCACCTTTCGTTTATGAAAGATCCGGCTTTAAAATATGGTTTCATTTTACACTTGGTTTTTCGAAAATACCACTTGTAGATCCTTAGATCTACTAGTTTAGAACTCCATTTTATAAGAAAAATCACTTTTACACAAGTTCATGTTCATGTGTAGTAGTGTTCATCATCTACTCTTTTTCATACTTTAACATACACTAGTTCATGTTCCATGAACATGACCTAGCCGGGTTAGATGACGATCCGACCTACTACTAGCATCAAACAACATAAAAGAATCATAACAAAACAAGATCCATGAGTTTTACACTAGTATTCATTCTTTAACCACTTTGTTCATCACTTTTACTAGACTTTAAATTTTGTTTTCACATGTTCGTGATTTTTATCCGACGAATCTCTTATTAACCACTTTAGAGAAGATCAAGAAGGTGATTAGAAACACTTACAACTAGCTCAAGGCTAGGGAAGAAACTAGACGAAACGCGGGTGGTTAATAGCGTTGTGGTGAGGTCCTTGGCAATCCATAAGCACCGAGCTTCCTTATACGTGATCCTTCACCTTTGTATGAGCTTGGAATTGTAAGATCGAAATTGAAAAATGATGATGGTTGTGGCTTGGTTCTCGGCCGAACTCAATGAGAGGGAGAGGAAGAGTGTTGAACTTTGTTGTGGTGAAATGAATATGAGAAGTGATCCTATGGGTTCTTATATAATCCAACAACACTAATTACCCAAAGGATCATATGTATTCAAGATATTAAGCACACATGAATATAATATTAAAAAATTTAGTGGGGTGTCCCTACATGGGAACCGAACTCGTTGAGGGGGGGGGGGGGGTAAATGGGTTGGTTTCTAACTATATGGTTAAGCTAGTTAGTTAAGTTAAGAGTTTATTTGGTGCAAGATGTGTGTTGTAAGTTATAACTGGTGTTAGGGTATTCGGGGACCCTA